>NC_057795.1:517479634-517508477 GCF_018294505.1 Triticum aestivum | reverse complement strand
TATATATATATATATATATATATATATATATATATATATATATATATATATATATATATATATAAACACTATTCTAATCACGGGATCAGAATAATATTCTGATCACAACCTCACCTGCCCCGCTACTAGTACGTTGAACTTCCCTGTGAACTCGGTTGAACTTCCGCCAACATTGCCCAAACGAGGCCTGCGATATATCGTTGGAAAGATATGGACACCAATATCATGATCCAACTTAAATTTTTGGCAAAATATAAGCGGTTTAAGATCAGTTTTAAAAACCGTTTTTTCTTCGCACAAAAAACGTGAATCGTATTTTCGATCGCATTTCTAAACCGTTTATCAAAATGAGGCATATAATATGGCGTTGGAAAGCTGCTGCAAAACCGCTCCTTCCACATGTTGAAAGTTTTTTCTAATTTCCTATGGTTAAAGAGTAATTTGAAAAAACGTAAAATTTCGTAAACCGAACAGTTGAGTTCGTTTTTTCAATGTCATTTCTAAACGGCTAATCCAATGGAGGCATATGATATGGCATTGGAAAGCTTATGAAAATGCGCTACTTTTTCATTTTGAAAGTTTTTTCTAATTTTGAATGGTTTAAGAGTAATTTAGAAAATGGTCCAAGTCCTACCGAGTTCGTATTTTTGAGCTAATTTTTTAACCGTGCATCCGAATGCAGCAAATGATATGGCGTTGGAAAGCTTGAACAAATGCAAAACTTTTTGGTATGTATTATTTCTCCCAATTCTTTACGGTTTTTAAGTCAGTTTTGAAAATGGCAAAAAACGTATTTTCACCGTAATTTCTACAAACTTTGTTGGAATTGGGCAAATAATATACTGTTGAAAAGCTACGGAAAATGCAAAACTTTTTCATGTTGATGGTTTTCTCTGATTCCTAGCCGTTTTCAAGTAATTGCGAAAATGGCGAGATCATTCGTTCTGCTTTGATCGCGAAACAGATTCTTCGAAAATGCACCGCGTGAAGAACCTGAACTTCTCAGCGCATGAACCTGAACTTCACCTTGTTTTTCACATGATTTTTTTGCTCGTAGCTCTCGATCCACTGCTCGTAGCTCTCCATCCACTCACCGGAATTAGGCAAGTGATATACCGATGGAAAGCCGTTGTAAACACGTAACTTTTCCGTGTTGATCATTTTTCATACTCGTGACGATTTTAAAAGCTTTTTATCTGAAATTCATTCAGTGTAGTAGTTGAACTTCATGTTGTTTTTACGTTGAAATTCTGTGACGTGTTTTTGTTTGTACACGCGCCTGAACTTCCCTCTTTACGAACCCGACCTTCGGGCTATCGTTGCAACCGTGGCTTCCCTCACGAATTATTCTGGTTAGTTGTGTTCTATATGATGTTTGTGTAATCTAGAAATGTTTTTTAACAACTAAATATCCATTTTAAATAGGAATCTCGCTTGTGGGCGGATTTTGCTCTAGGATTGTGATGAAATTGCATTTTTTGGCAATTTTACTGCCTGAGTTGTTCGACATGAACTTCTCCGAGTGCTAGGTTGAACTTCCGCCAACATTGCCCAAATGGGGCTTGCGATATACCGTTGGAAAGCTATGGACACCAGTTTCATGACCCAAGTTAAATTTTTGGTAAAATGTAAGCGGTTTAAGAGCAGTTTTGAAAACTGTTTTTTCTTTATACAAAAAACCAGAATCGTATTTTCGATCGCATTTCTAAACCGTTTATCGGAATGAGGCAAATAATATGGCGTTGGAAAGCTGCTGTAAAACCGCTGCTTCCACATGTTGAAAGTTTCTCTAATTCCTTATGGTTAAAGAGTATTTTGGAAAGTTGTAAAATTTCACAAACCGAACAGCTGAGTTCGTTTTTTTGATGTCATTTCTAAATGGCTAATCCAATGGAGGCATATGATATGGCGTTGGGAAGCTTATGAAAATGTGCTACTTTTTCATCTTGAAAGTTTTTTTCTAATTTTGAATGGTTTAAGAGTAATTTAGAAAATGGTCCAACTCCTACCGAGTTTGTATTTTTGATATTTGTTTTGATCATACGTCCAAACATAGCAAATGACATGGCGTTGGAAAGCCTGAATAAATGCGAAACTTTTTGGTATATATTGTTTCTCCAAATTCATTACAGTTTTACGTTGATTTTGAAAATGGCTAAAAACGTATTTTCACCGTAATTTCTACAAACTTCATCGGAACGGGGCAAATAATATACTGTTGAAAATCTACAAAAAATGCAAAACTTTCTTATGTTGATGGTTTTCTCTAAATCCTAGCCATTTTCAAGTAATTTTAGAAATGGCGAGATCACTCGTTTAACCTTTATCGCGAAACAGATTCGTCGAAAATGCATTACGTGAAGTACTTGAACTTCTGTGGCAGTTCTGCCTGAACTTCACTCTGTTTTTCACGTGCTTTTTTTGCTCGTAGCTCTTCATTCACTCACCGGAATTAAGCAAGTGATATACCGATGGAAAGCTGCTATAAACACACAATTTTTCCGTGTTGATCATTTTTTTCATACTCGCGACGGTTTTAAAAGTTTTTCTTTTGAAATTCATTCAGTGTAGTAGCTGAACTTCTTGCTGTTTTCACATTGAACTTCTGCAACGTATTTCTGTTTGTAATTTTCTCATCCATTCATCTGTGTTACACAAATGATATTCCTTTTGTACAAACATCTCTCACAATATATTTTTTAACTTTCTTCAACCGAGGACTTGAACTTACACAAATGATATTCCTGCCATTTTGAAGTAATTAGAAAATGATGAGATCATGGTTTCTGCCTTCATCACGAATGGAAATGCACTGCCTGAAGTAGTTGAACTTCTGGGGCATGTCTGTTTGAACTTCACTCTATTTTTAACGTGCTATTTTTTGCCCGTAACGCCCAAACCACCTACCAGAATTGAGCAAATTATATATCGATGGAAAGCTGTTGAAAACACGCAACTTTTTCGTGTTGATCAGTTTTTCATACTCATGACGGTTCAAAATATTTTTTTGAATGTGTAAAAATGTGCTTTTAACGGTATACATAAAAACTTTAAACCATTCATCGGAATATAGCATATAATATACCCTTGGAAAGCTTATGAATAGGTGCATCTTTTTCATGTAGATAGACATTACAAAGTATTGTCGTCTGAGAGCAGTTTTAAAAATGGCAAAAACAATGTCGTTTTTTGCCTGTTTTTTACATGTAATTGAAGGTCGGACGTCTCGCACTAGAGATCCTGAACTTCACCGGGAGGAGCACGTGAACTTCTTGCAACAAACCTTTTAAGCTTTTGTTTTCTATTTTCACATTCCTATCTGAAACGCATTTCGTGTAGTAGTTGAATTTCCCTCTGTTTTCATCTTGAACTTCTGTCACGTATTTTTGTTCAACCTCTCTCACAAGAATTTTTGAACTTTCTTGGGACGAGCACTTGAACTTGCAGCAACAAAATTTTGGACTTCAACTTATTATTATTATTTTCTTATATGAAACGCACACCATGCAGTACATGAACTTCTGGCTATTATCCATTCGAACTTCTCTCTATTTTGCTTTAGTAAAGGAAAACTTCTGAGTTTTTTATAGACATCAAACCTCTCTAACTTTTTTATTTGAACTTCTTTTTGTATTATTTGGAAATGTGAAAATTGGAGTTTTGTTAGAAATAATGAACTTCTTCGTTAATTTGAATTGAACTTATTGGTTTTATTCATCAGTAATCATAAAATTCCAAAATTTTAAATAAATATCAAACTATTATGCTTTTTCCAATTGAACTTCTTTGTTATTTTGAGTTGAAATTATTGGTTTTATTCTTTGGTAACCAGAAAATCCGAGTTTTCAAATATAATATCAAACCGCTCCACTTTTTAAATTTGAACTTCTTGGTTTTATTTCTTTTAGTAACGAAAAAATTCTAGGTTTGTAATAAACACAAACTGCTCATCTATTTTAATTTGAACTTCTGGTTTTCTTTATAAATTAGAAAAATCGATCGGAATACATGGGAATTGTTTGAACTTTTTTGTTTTATCATTTTCTTTAACCTCTCCATTTTATTAATTTTTAACTTTGAGAGTTAAGACAAGTCCATTTATACATGAACTTCTTGAAGATGTCGGCTCATGTTTTATACGTTTAACACGTAGAGTTTTTTTCTTTCTCTTACATATATAAGTTTTCGATACAAGTTATGTTCGTGAAATTCCTTATTTTTTGTATCCACGGGAGGGATTCTATATGTTTTCGAGAAAAGAGGCGGGAGGTAAGTAGTAGAAATTTTTTGGATTTGTTTTTAACATTTTTGAACTTCCATATTTGAAAATTTTGAACTTCTCATAATTTGAACTTGTAGGTTCTTAGAAGTGGGGTAAATCCTATTTTTAGAAACTTTTGAATTGCTTGTTTTTTAATTTCAACAGCTTGTTTATTATTTTATCTTTTGCATTTTCCGCATGAATTACTCAAGTTTGTTCCATGGATTTGTCGCATTTTCCCTAGTGATCTCCCGTGTTTTCTATTTTGAACTTATGTACATGCCATCAAGTGAAATCAGCAAACAGATTTCACATGCGTGGCCACTAAGAAGCACCTACCCTGCTACTTAGTAGAACAAGTGTACTGGATCGCATATATCCAAAGGAAAAAATTTCTCACAAGTCACTGAAAAAAATGTAAAAGTTAAAGCAGCAGCAGCAGCATCAACACAGGGTGTGTAGCAGCCAATGGCACACAAACGCAAACACCTTGTGGGCACAATACGGCACGCACTACTTCTCATTCTATAATTACATAACGTCGCCATTACAAATGTCTGAACTTCAACAACCATCAACTAATTTTGCGCAATTCAAAATGCTTCTTTTACACAAATTGATGTAGCGCACTCACGCACATAGCACGCATGCACACATCCATGGCAGAGAAAGCCAAAGGGGAAAAGAACCAACACAAAATGTATGTACTCATTGGCATACCAACAAGCAACGTACATAGTAGCAGACCTGAAATATCATAGTTTCCCATGTAGAATTGCTGCAGTTTTTTTGTCGAACTGCTACTGAAGGACAACATAATAGGCTTACATTTGATGGGCAGCTGACAAGATGCCACAGCCGCTTTTACATCCCTCGCAGATTTGTGGACGGAACACCGGCGGCTCAGGGCTTGCAGGGGATCGTTACTGTAGGATGTGAGACATGCCAAAACAACATGTATTTTCTTCAGGATCCCTGGTCACAGGTTGTGAATTTCGTGACCTTGACAATATGAACTTCAAACACACACTATAACAAAGCATCAGTCGAACAAGACTGCTCATAAAAAATAGACTACTAATACCAGATCCTAACAGATAATTAAATTAACAAATATACAAATATGAACAGGCTTGCGTGTACGTATCACAAAAAAATTATCAGACATGAGTCACCAAAAGTTCTGAACTATCCTGAACTATATTATGTGAGCTTCGACGTCTTGACAATATGAACTTCAAGAAAAGACCCTATAATTGTACAATATGATTTTTTTCGTGAAAGAGGCGCAAAAATCGAACTTGCTCTGTAGAGGTATTCCCACAAGAACTGATATACATAATACACATGTATGAATATTTGTTGCTCACAAAAAATTGGGCAAAGGACAAAATCTGATGTTAGTTATCAGAGACATAACCACAAACATGTTGAGAGCATCAAATCAGCACAACTTTCACGAAACTTGTACAAAAAAATCTCCAAAGAAACAGGGGACTAGCAATCACGGGAGTTGATGCACATCTAAGGCAGAACCTGAACGGGGACTAGCAGTGTAGTTGGATTGATGCGAAGCCATCCGGTGTGAGCCAGCCACCTCCTCTCCAGGTCCGAAGCATGGAGCCAGGCCAGCACCATCCAGGAGCTCCGTCTTGAACGGCCGGAGGTGGCGATGCCGAACGTCATGAGCGGCACGGTGGATCCCCATCGCACTATAGGACGGCGGTGCAGACAACGACTACATCGGCCGGGAGCAGGAGGCCGCCCCGTGCACGTCGCTTCCCATGCCTTGCCGGGGGTCATGGCCGGCTGGATCCGGCCGCCCCCTCGACTGGATCGGCAATGAGGTTTGCGGGGGCGGCGTGATCTGCACGGTGGCAGGGTCCGCTGCACGGCGAAGGGCGGGCTAGCACGCGAGGGACGGCGAGGTGCGCGTGGTTTCCGGCGGTCAGGGGCGGGCAGGGTGTCACGCGGCGGTAGGCGGGGCCCGAGGCGACTCCCGGAGGTGGAAGAGGGCCAGGACGGCGCGCCATGGAAGGTGGGTAAACGGAGGTGTGGGTAGGCCGGCGGCTGCAGGTGGTTTTTTTTTTTTCCTTTTGTTTCCTACCGGTTCGGGGTTTCGGAAGTTCGGAACGACCTCGTCTATTCAAGACCCAGGGTGAGAAATAAGTAATTCCTCACCCTGATCGATCGACCGAGACGGATGTTGCAGCCAACCAAACCACACGCGCCTGCATCCCTGTAAAAGAAAAAGGTCATTGATTCCATCCTGTAAAATTACATTGGTATGCATGTAATTTACGTTTATGGTAGGCTCGAAGCTACCCCACGTTCCCGACCACCCCACTTCCACATACTTCTTTTTTTCTTGACAAAAAAAAGAAGGCTGCGAACGGTTCCAGAGTATCGACGGCGAACAATACGGGAGACGTCGGCGTGGTGCTCAGCGATTTGGGGCGGCCTGGCCGGCGAGGCGCTGTGCTGCTCGGCGACGTGGTCTCGACGCTAGTGCGGCCTGCTGTGCGCCGTCTGCCTAGGTCTTGGGCGGCGCTGTGCGCGGAGCTATGGCTGGCGTTCGCAGCGGCGCTGTAGTTAGTGGCCGTGCATGGGCTACTATGTGACGGCATTCCTGCTGATTGGAATGTAGTTTGGTTGGTTGTGAGTGCACATGAGGAGGTGAGCAATCAAGTTCAAGTGATTTCCGTTCGAAAATTTCAATTAGGTTCCCCTTACGATTTCCTTTATACGTTTTTTTCCAAATTGCTTTGGGATGCTATATTCCCAAGTATAACTAGTTTTGGTGTTGTTCTGATTAGTACTGGGTTCTCTCAATAAATCTAGGCAGAACAATCTGCGAGGTCATGTTCTTCAGCATTTTACGAGGTTCAGATACTAGCTTGATTTTGTATGTTGTTGGAGTTATCTGGGAGGTGATGCTGGGTTTTGTTTTGCAACCAAACAAAATTCAGTAAAAGAAAGTTGTATCAGGCTATCAGCTCACCGTGATCTTTTATGCTCAATTCATTAGTCAACTCCTTTATTCATCCATGCTGCTCGCTTGCCACTGTCTCCAAATCTTTAAGCTCGCTTATTTTTATTCCCTAAAGCTTTCTTCTGATTAAACAGTATCTCAACATGTTTCTCCAAATTGCGTACTTTCACTCTTGCATCTTCAAGCCCAAGGGAAAGTTGTTTGGCGTAAGATTCAGGTTTTGACTTAACTGGGATGCAATCTCCAGTATGATTTTGCTAATTTCCAGATTTTTCCCCTGACGTTCCTGCTGCAACTAAAGAACAATGACCTTTAGTTTCTTTATTTTCGCTGCTTTACTATACCGAGTAGTGTTTATAGCCACAATTAATTGCTTGATCACTGACTTTATATGGTCATATGACAATAAATGGTTCTGTACAACAGAATAGCCAAGGTTATCTGGAGCCAATACACTCATTCCTTCTACCTCAAAGCCACAACGTAGATCAGTGCAATCGCTCGGAGTCATGATGCTATGTTTCCTTTTGTTTCTTAGGCTCCCGTCCTTCTGTAACTAATTTTCTATTTGATGGCTATTACTTGCTTCGTGTGCTGGGTGTCATTCCTAGGTTATTATACGTGTTTTCCTACGTTAGGAGTTTTACAGCTATGGTTGGACTTGGTAGGTTATGTTCCGGAGTTCCTGTAAGAGCCGGTACGCGACGAACTGTCGCTTTTGTTAAAGCAGGTACCAAGCCTTTTTTCAAAAATGGTTATTTACATTTACGGTATATGCTTACTTCTATTTGTATTGTTGTATTTGGCACTCTAGAGCCAATCATTATCAGCAGTAGGTTCATTCCAAGTTTGCCTTTTATAATCTTGTCAAGAACCTCCCTAAGCTTCATGGCCTTACAGCATGTTTGGCAGTTTGAGGGAATGGGAATCATAATTTTTAAGCCGGAGTTGGCTGAGGGACTAGACATGGGAAATGGACTATTAGTCCAATCCCACGTATAGTGTGGGGTGAGAATTTGACAGAAAATAAGCTTCCTCTGTTTATTTCATGGGTGTAGGAATGGGAGTTGTTCACATGATACGCTTGATGTACGAAACTGAACCAGGCTTTTCTCAAGGTCTACAATGCAACATCTGACATAAATAAATAATGGGTGGTACAGAAAGCCAGCAAAACTGGATACAAGATCTTGACATAAACTGAACCAGGCTTTTGTCAAGATCTGTAACTGCATTTTCTTAGGAATTCTCCATTTTTTCCACTAGACCGTCTCATCACTAGTTTACTTTTACTCGTCATGTAGATGACGTGGTTGATGGAAGAGTGTCCAACACTATCACATAAGTCTGAATTATGAAACTGAAAAGACTTAGTTCTCTGCCCATAAGTCTGAATCTAGATTGTGTCCAACACCCCACATCAGGACTTTACTAGCTTCATTTTATGATTGGTAACATGGACGTACCAGCAACCAATCAAGTATTTTTCACGTTACATTTTTTTCATCACTAGCTATTTCTTTTCTTGTAGCATCCGAATAAACATAATCATTGCCGTCGAGGAACAAAAGAATGTAGATTTGAACTTAATTTGACAGGACTGAACACTATCACAATTCCAGATTGCCATGAGGACAGCCTTGTATGTCATGTACTCATGTTACTTTCGATAATACATATGAGATTTCCGTTTTTATTTTCTGTAATACTCATTGTATTTTTACGCAACTTCTGCCTTGCCGCATTGGAAAGATGATGAACGATTATTACCATGGAGTAATAAAGCTTTTCCGGCCAACCGGAGAAGAACAAACCTACATGCTTCATGTGATTACACAATACACATGATGCAAAGGCCTACATCTCCAAAGATCGGAAGGTGTTAGCCAACATTTATAGATTGACCCCGGGAGAAATATTTGCATGGAACGGCTATTATGTTGATGAGATCCATGGCCATGCTTTCAGGACATATGTAGACATGGCGATGCCAAGATGCTGCGGTGATGAGTATTACAAAGAAGAAACAACTTAAGAAATAGGGCAATTGTATTCTAATTTCAGTATCAACCATTTCTGTTTCAGTTTTTATTCAAATGTGTTGGGTTGTTATTAAACAAGTGGAATAAAATCAATGACAATCTATTATTCAGTTTTACATGTCTTGTCGATTGTAATACTACATAATTTAGCCATGGTTGTACATTTTTTTCATTATAATTAACGTTGCAGCGAGGCCAATGGATCCCACATTAAGCAATTATTCTCTAAAAAACAGAGATGTGTCACCATTGAACTAGTGAGACATTTTATTCTAAATGAGCTTTGGTCGCATAAAAAAGAAATGACTAAGAACCTTTTTCAACATCCCAATTAAGCTAGTGAAAACTCGTTTTATTCACCATGCTGAGGTCAACCAAAAGAAGGTTGATAATTGACTAGATTGCACATCATCCATCAAGGAGCATCACGTGGTGTGTAAATGACTCCATCCTACGCAATTAATTGTTCGGCCTCGTGTTCATCTGAAGGTACAATATTATGCAATATTTGTGTGAAATTTGCTCCATCAAATACTATTAGTCTATGTATATTTTTTCTAAAAAATATAAACTAATAGGTACATCTAGGCATATCGCCTGACGGTCGGCGTATATGGGCAACAACCAAGTGTTCGTGGACAGGTGAATCAACATTGAAATGCATCGTGTCCCCTTGGTTGATTCTGTAGATATATTAGAAACGTAGCCTTCCTTTTTTTTCGAGTAAAGAACACAGCCTTCCTATTAAAAAGTCAGGAATGCCTCCTAATACCTACGTATTTGCTTCTGATTTTTCTTGTCTATAAACCTGTGGGACCACGTAGCCTTAATCATGCACTAATTTACGGGAATAATCTGTTTTTCTTGCTGTGCTTTTTTGGGGCGTAGGGGTATTCTTTATGCCCTAATCTTACTTCACATGCATGCAACAAATCTTACCTCATGTGGTTCTCATCGTGGTGTAACAAGCGCAAAACCAATTTGAAGACCGTAATATTACCTCAGTAACACTTTCTCCTTACGATGGATGGAGTCTGGTTCGGCTCAGTGCGTGGGTTGGCTGGGGTGAAGAATAAGAATTCTTCATCCAGGGTGACGAATAGTCAATCCCTATATATATATATATATATATATATATATATATATATATATATATAACTATAATTTATTTTGCTTCCTTCTGGTTTCCTGACATCACGGTCTCACACCATTGTCAACCTATGTACTCCCTCCTTTTCGGTTTATAGGGTTTATCTTAAAATTTTAGTTTTTCCATTTTATAAGGCTCAGTTTGGTTGTTTTCAATCACATGTTCAGATTCCAAGGTGCATTAAATCATTGCATGCAAGTATTAAGAGAAAATTGACCAATGCATGTACTTTATGCATGCATGCATTACAATTAATGCATTGATAAACATAATTTTTTGAGCATAACAAGAGCATTAATTAGGTGCTTTTGCAAAACTACAAAAAGTATTCCACCACTCGCCATCTATCTTGATTGATGAGATTTTTAAATTGAGCATTATAAACCGGAAAGGAGGGAATAGTCAATAAACGAGAGATTTGCACAAGAAGCGGCCGACAGCTGGGACCAAGCAGCTCGAGCAGTATTTGTGTTTTTGAGGTGTGAGCACTGCAGAGTTTTTTGATGTTTACCCCAGATATTATTTTTTCTCCTCTGAACAACAACGAAAACATCGCTGCAGGTATTAACTGGGCGGGCTGTGGCCCATCTAGCCCAGGCCAGATATCCAGCCCAGTTATTAATTTTTTTTTCAAGCTAAAAATGGCTAGCCCAGCTATACTTTTTTTGAGGAATACCCAGGCAAGGTCAAGTTGTTATTCTCCGCCCCGCTGAGTTGCAAATCTTTCCTAAAAGGGATGCATTAGGATTAACAAGAAAATGGGATTTAAGAAATAATAAATGGGATGTAATTATAAAAACTGGGTAGTAACTATAAAAAATGCACCAAACAGTGATTACTTTATAAAATATTATTTTTGGAATATTGAAAATTTTAATTTCATTAATTGTTGCAAGCGCAATGTTTCGTTGGATTTTTACGTAATATAAATTTATATTGAAATTGTATTTAATCTTACTAGAAATTTCGGGATAAAAATATTCGGATCACATCAAAATGTGGGAAATTTTATTGAATTCTGTTTTGAACGGTTGGTTGAAATGGGTTGTACTTTTAACAAAATGTAAATGGGCTGTAGTAAATTCCATTAGAATTCAAAAATGGGCTACACATTCTTACAAATCTTAAATGGGCTATAAGTTCTCTGCCACACACTTCTGGCCTTACTAAGTTGACGCGTCCCCTAAAAAATAGAGTTGACGCGTATGCAAGGCTTGTCAACTTATAGTCAACACACGGTTCTAGCAGCAGTGGCCGTTGGATGTCCATCCAACGGATGCCGTGCTTCTTCTTCAATTTCGGATATTCTAGCTTCACCCGCCCAAAAAATGATTCCTCCCCCTGACATCTAGGGCGCACCATTTCGGAAGCTGACCTATGGGCCTGCTAAGTTGACGTGCCAAGGGCTTTGTCAACTTAGTCAATAATAAACGATTCTAGCTGCAGTGACCGTACGATGTCCATCCAACAGCCATCGTGCTTCTTCAACCTCTGGTCTTCTTGCTCCAGCCGCCCAGAGCAGCGCCGGTCGTGCCGCCTGCTCCTGCCTCCCATGGCCGGCTGTGCTGCCGCGGAGGCCTCACCGCCCCCTACTACTCCCACCGCTGGCCAGGCCATCCCTCCACTCACCCACACCACATGTTATTCTGCAGCAACGGCAGCGCAGCCAAACCAGTGAACCCTCATACTCCTCTCCGCGTGTGCATCCACTGTCGTGTCTTCCCCGGCTCCGCGTCATCCCCTTCCTAGGCCTCGCCGTCGTCCACCGTCGTGGTGCTCTCGGCGCGGCGTGGTCAACGTGGTCAAGGAACGACTTCCATCGGACGTGGACTATATGTGGATAGGCTGACAGCTGGGTCCATGGCAGCCGCAAGGAAGTGCCTCCTTATTACACGTAAAATAATTATTCCTCCACCTGACAGCGTGGACCCACCGGACGGGCCATCGCATTTCGCAAAAAAAATGATTGGCCCCCTAACTGCTGGGACCCACGAGCTACATCTTCGCACGCAAGGAAGTGCGTCCAAAAAAACGATTCGCCCCCCTGACTGCTGGGACCCACCAGCTACATCTTCGCACACAAGGAAGTGCGTCCGAAAAAAACGATTCGCCCCCCGACTACTGGGACCCACCAGCTACACCTTCGCACGCAAGGAAGTGCATCCGGGCAAAAAAAATGATTCGCCCCCCTGACTGCTGGGACCCAGCAGCTACACCTTCGCACGCAAGGAAGTGCGTCCGGGTAAAAAAACGATTCGCCCCCCTGACTGCTGGGACCCAGCAGCTACACCTTCGCACGCAAGGAAGTGCATCCGGGCAAAAAACAAAAACAAAACGATTCGCCCCCCTGACTGCTGGGACCCACCAGCTACATCTTCGCAGGCAAGGAAGTGCCTGACAGTCGGGACCCACCTGGTCGAAGTGTTCGTAGCATTGTCATCCTGGTCGCGAACGTGTACGTACATACTGGTCGATGTAGAGGCACGCACGTGTTGTAGTAGAGGCGCACACGTGTCGTAGTAGAGGCGCGCACGTAGCATGTACACATACGTACAGCGGCTAGGGTGCAAGAAAGAAAATACGGCCACATACGTACATACGGGCAGGGTCTCGAATGCCCACTCGCGCATACGTACATGGCTGGGTTGGAACGGAGAAACAGCATCGTCGTCGTGTTCATGGGGAGCCAACCGGCTGGGTCGGAACGGAATGCGTGGTCGTGTTCATCAGGAGGGCTTGGACAGAACAGGCGATGGAAACGAGGCCTGGCATACCGCACAACAGAGGAAACGGACCTCCTACGTTCGGAACGAGGTCCTGTTGACCGGGAGGGGTGTGGCATACCGCAAAACGGAGGAAACGGACGATATATGGTCGAAACGGGGGTCCTGTTGATCGAGAGGGGTGTGGAGTACCGCAAAACGGACGAAACGGACTTGTGTTGGAGCGCTACGGTCGAAACGGGGGTCCTGTTCATCGGGAGGGGTGTGGTGTACCGCAAAACGGACGAAACGGACTTGTGTTGGAGCGCTACGGTCGAAACGGGGGTCCTGTTCATCGGGAGGGGTGTGGCCTACCGCAAAACGGGACTCCACGGGATACTGTTCATCTCCACCGTCGACTTCCTCCAGCCTCCACGGGCTACCGTTGACCTCCTCCAGCCTCCACGGGCTCCTATTCATCCAGCCTCCACCGCGCGCTACTCCACCGGCTACTGTTCAACCACCCCTCCACCGTCTACTGTTCATCCAGCCCTCCACCGTCTACTGTTCATCCAGCCCTCCACACCACGGGGTCCTGTTCAACCACCCCTCCACGGCCACCCCTCCATCGTCTATTGTTCATCCAGCCCTCCACACCGCGGGGTCCTGTTCATCCAGAGGCAACGCCACCGCTCACTGTTCATCCACCCCCCCAACGCTCACTATTTATCCAAACGATCGGCTTCAGTTAGCAGCAGTAGCGAAGGAATCGCTCCATCGGGTTCAGTTAACAGCCATCGGTCAATCGCTCGGGTTCAGTAACGCGTAGCCTGCAGTGCAATCGCTCGGGTTCAGTTAGAGCCCAACGCCTCGCTCGGGTTCAGTTAGAGCCAACGCCTCGCACACACGCGCGTATGTGTACGAGAGAAATGCGCATTGCTCGGCCCCCGACCTCTCACCGTAACCGGCAACTCCCCGAAATTTTCCTCCCCCTCGCTTCTACCACGGTTTTTTCTGTCATGGATGGCCCAAAGAATGTCATGCAGCTGCGTCTCCGGCCCGCCCAGGACGAAAAGCCCATTTTCTGTCATGGTTTTTTGTCATAGAAGTAGGAGCCCACCACATCTATGATCATACCAGGTTTTGTCACAATTATCGTCATAGAAGTGTCATATGTATACAACAACAACAACAAAGCCTTTAGTCCCAAACAAGTTGGGGTAGGCTAGAGGTGAAACCCATAAGATCTCGCAACCAACTCATGGCTCTGGCACATGGATAGCAAGCTTCCACGCACCCCTGTCCATAGCTAGCTCTTTGTCGATACTCCAATCCTTCAAGTCTCTCTTAACGGACTCCTCCCATGTCAAAATCGGTCGACCCCGCCCTCTCTTGACATTCTCCGCACGCTTTAGCCGTCCGCTATGCACTGGAGCTTCTGGAGGCCTGCGCTGAATATGCCCAAACCATCTCAAAGGATGTTGGACAAGCTTCTCCTCAATTGGTGCTACCCCAACTCTATCTCGTATATCATCATTCCGGGCTCGATCCTTCCTCGTGTGGCCACACATCCATCTCAACATACGCATCTCCACCACACCTAACTGTTGAACATGTCGCCTTTTAGTCGGCCAACACTCCACGCCATACAACATTGCGGGTCGAACCGCCGTCCTGTAGAACTTGCCTTTTAGCTTTTGTGGCACTCTCTTGTCACAGAGAATGCCAGAAGCTTGGCGCCACTTTATCCATCCGGCTTTGATTCGATGGTTCACATCTTCATCAATACCCCCATCCTCCTGCAACATTGACCCCAAATACCGAAAGGTGTCCTTCCGAGGTACCACCTGGCCATCAAGGCTAACCTCCTCCTCCTCACAGCTAGTAGTACTGAAACCGCACATCATGTACTCGGTTTTAGTTCTACTAAGCCTAAACCCTTTCGATTCCAAGGTTTGTCTCCATAACTCTAACTTCCTATTTACCCCCGTCCGACTATCGTCAACTAGCACCACATCATCCGCAAAGAGCATACACCATGGGATATCTCCTTGTATACCCCTTGTGACCTCATCCATCACCAATGCAAAAAGATAAGGGCTCAAAGCTGACCCCTGATGCAGTCCTATCTTAATCGGGAAGTCATCGGTGTCGACATCACTTGTTCGAACACTTGTCACAACATTATTGTACATGTCCTTGATGAGGGTAATGTACTTTGCTGGGACTTTTTGTTTCTCCAAGGCCCACCACATGACATTCCGCGGTATCTTATCATAGGCCTTCTCCAAGTCAATGAACACCATATGCAAGTCCTTCTTATGCTCCCTATATCTCTCCATAAGTTGTCGTACCAAGAAAATGGCTTCCATGGTCGACCTCCCAGGCATGAAACCAAACTGATTTTTGGTCACGCTTGTCATTCTTCTTAAGCGGTGCTCAATGACTCTCTCCCATAGCTTCATTGTATGGCTCATCAGCTTAATTCCACGGTAATTAGTACAACTCTGAACATCCCCCTTGTTCTTGAAGATTGGTACTAATATACTCCGTCTCCATTCTTCTGGCATCTTGTTTGCCCGAAAAATGAGGTTGAAAAGTTTGGTTAGCCATACTATCGCTATGTCCCCGAGACCTTTCCACACCTCAATGGGGATACAATCAGGGCCCATCGCCTTGCCTCCTTTCATCCTTTTTAAAGCCTCCTTCACCTCAGACTCCTGGATGCGCCGCACAAAACGCATGTTGGTCTCATCAAAGGAGTCATTCAGTTCAATGGTAGAACTCTCATTCTCCCCATTGAACAGCTTGTCGAAGTACTCCCGCCATCTATGCTTAATCTCTTCGTCCTTCACCAAGAGTTGGCCTGCTCCGTCCTTGATGCATTTGACTTGGCCAATATCCCTCGTCTTCCTCTCCCGGATCTTAGCCATCTTATAGATGTCCCTTTCACCTTCCTTCGTGCCTAACCGTTGGTAGAGGTCCTCATATGCCCGACCCCTTGCTTCACCAACAGCTCGCTTTGCGGCCTTCTTCGCCATCTTGTACTTCTCTATGTTGTCTGCACTCCTATCCAGGTATAGGCGTCTGAAGCAATCTTTCTTCTCTTTAAGCGCCTTCTGGACATCATCATTCCACCACCAGGTATCCTTATCTTCGCTTCTCCTTCCCCTGGACACTCCAAACTCCTCCGAGGCCACCTTACGAATGCAAGTCGCCATCTTCATCCACACATTGTCCGCATCCCCTCCTTCCTCCCAACGGCCCTCTTAAATACCCTCTCCTTGAACACCTGAGCTACCTCCCCCTTGAGCTTCCACCACTTCGTTCTAGCGACCTTGGCACGCTTATCCCGCTGGACACGAATCCGAAAGCGGAAGTCAGCAACCACCAGCTTATGCTGGGGTACAACACTCTCCCCAGGTATCACCTTGCAGTCTAGGCACGCACGCCTATCTTCTCTTCTCGAGAGAATGAAATCAATCTGGCTAGAGTGTTGGCCACTACTAAAAGTCACCAGATGTGATTCTCTCTTTCTAAAGAGGGTGTTAGCTACAATCATGTTGTAGGCTAGAGCAAAGCTTAAGACATCTTCTCCTTCTTGATTCCTGATGCCATAGCCAAAGCCCCCATGCGCCCCTTCAAAACCTGTGTTAGATGTACCCACGTGGCCATTGAGGTCTCCTCCTATGAAGAGCTTCTCACCAATCGGTACACTCCTAACCATGTCTTCCAAGCCTTCCCAAAACTCCCTCTTGGTGTTCTCATTGTGGCCTACTTGCGGGGCATATGCGCTGATAACATTGAGAACCAAGTCCTCAGCTACCAGCTTGACCAGGATAATCCGGTCCCCACGTCTCCTGACGTCTACCACTCCATACTTGAGGCTCTTGTTGATCAAGATGCCTACGCCATTTCTGTTTGCAGCCGTCCCCGTGTACCACAGCTTGAAGCCGATATCCTCCACCTCCTTCGCCTTCTGTCCTCTCCATTTGGTTTCTTGGACGCAAAGGATATCAACACCTCTCCTCACTGCTGCATCAACTAGCTCCCGAAGCTTCCCTGTCAGAGACCCTACGTTCCAGCTACCTAAGCGAATCCTCCTAGGCTCGGCTAGCTTCCTTACCCTTCGCACTCGTCAAGTCAAATGCGAAGACCCTTGCTCATTTTCCACTACATCCGGGCGCCGATGTAGCGCGCCACTAAGGATGCGACGACCCGATCCTCGCTCACTTGCCACCGTATCCGGATCAAGATACGGCGCGCCACTTGGGGGGTGACGGCCCGGCCCTTGCCCATTTTCCACCACACCCGGGTTCCGATGTGGCGCGTCGCTGAGAGGGTTACGCCCCAACGAAAATCTTTTGGGTTTCATCTCCATAAGAGTGGCTGAGTTTTTACGTTGGCTCGCCAAGCCTATCACAACCCTCCTCCTTTACCCGGGCTTGGGACCGGCTATGTTGAGACAACATAGGCGGAGTTATAGAAGTGTCATATGTATGACAGAAAAAAAATTCGTTCGGCCCAAAATGTCATGGATGTGTCTTTTTTTGTAGTGTCACAAGGCTGCCTACGATGCCAGCTCTGCTCTGCAGATCAATGTCAAGGTGAGTTGATTTCCGACTGAACAGAAATTGTTGCTTTATTATCCGTAAGATGTCCGTGGATGAGCGTTTTGGAATCTTTTATGTGCATCTATCATGAGTCTGCACTTTATATCCATTCACCCACTGGGTGTTTTAACTTTTGTTGAATAGTTCTTCCACTTGAGTCGACTAGGTCGAGTCGAGTGTATCTTTGAACCAGTGGGGGCACGCAGAGTACACCCACTGGGTGTAGTCCCTGAGACCGCTGTCGAATGTTTGATTCGGCTATCAAATGTCTCTTTACAGTTCTTTCACTTGGCGGAACAGATTGTGCCGAGTGGGATCCAGGCCAGTGGGGGCACGCTAAGTGCACCCATTGGGTGTATCCCCGAGACCGCGTTCTACTGTCGGTAGTCGGCTGGGGTCTGAGAATCTCTTTCTCTTTTTTATACTCGTGCTGGGCAGAACATGCCGAGTGGTAAATCGGACCAGTGGGGCACGCCAAGTGCACCTATTGGGTGTAGTCCCAGAGACTACTGTTGAATGTTTGGTTCGGCAGTAGTCTTAGAACACTTCTTGCTGCAGTTTTGTTGTGATTGACTTTTGTTTCTGTCGACTGTCGTGCCTTATTTGTTGACTGCAGAAATCTTGTCAGCTCGGGGCCCAATTTGCTGAGTTGGAGAAGAAGAAGATTAGTCTCAACCTCGATCTGGAGCTGACCAAGAAGAATCTTCAGAAGGCCAAGGATGATGCAGCTGCTATGGGAGGTAATAACTCGTCGACTGTCCACCTTATAGTTTTTCCCTTTTAGTCTTTTGAATTGAGTGACTCCACTTGAACAGATGTGCGTAGTGAAAACCATCAGCTCCAAGCTCGTCTGAAGAATGTTATTTATTTAGTCAAAATGAAGCAGGCTCTAGAGCAGAAGGACCTTGACCTTGCTGCAGCGCAGAGGGAGGCCCAAGAGAAAACAAAACTTGACGACAAGAAGATGGCTTCAGTCAGCAAGTTGGAGAGGAAAACGCCCAGTTGAAGACTGCTGTTAACGAAGCCAACAAAGAAGTTGCGTAGCTGAAGAAGGACAAGGAGGCCCTATCTGACGAGGTTGGAGATCTCACTCGAAAGAGGGGTGAACTGGAGGCTTATCTGGGAGGGCTCGTCGATAAGATGCTCCTGAAGCTTGAAGGTACTTTCTCTTGTCCGACTGATTTGCAACTGTCGAGTCATCATATAACTACTGACTCACCATTTTTGTGGGTGTGTAGAATTCTATCAAGACTTCAAGGCAAAAACTGGGCGAATCGAGACGGACCTAGACCCCATAAACTCTCCCGTCAAGGATGAAGTCGCAATGAATGTGATGCGATTGGAGTCTTGTCTTGCCAGTGCTATGGATTATCTTGCTCGTCTGAAAGTGGCGGTGTCGCGGATCGACATGGAGCTCTAGCCCCGAGTGGAGTTCTAGAATGATCTCGAGTCTCTGATGACTCGACTCAAAGAAATCCCTGGTCGAGTGCAAGAGTGGAAGAAGTCGTCTGCTCGCTATGGCGCTGATGTGGCTCTGTCCTTGGTACGAGTCCATTGCAAGGAGGTTAAAGAAGATAAGCTGGCGGATCTCAAGGTTGCCAACACCAAGAAGCTCCAATTCTAGTCCTTCATGGAGATCTTCGTCGATGCTCCCACTCGTATTGCAGACGGCATCGACCTTGACAGCTTCGTCGAGCCAGCAAGCCCTCCTCCTGCCGAGTGAACAAACTTAATGCCTCACCTTTATTTGCCTCGGAATGCCGAGTGATTTTGTAACCATTAAACTCTTTCAGGCCTGATGCCTGAGTACTTCTGCTCGTGGTTCTAAACTTTGCTAGGTTTAACTGAACTTGGTTTTCCCTAGAATATGGTCGCTTTGTCTTCGCCACTTTTAGATCTTTTAACTCCAAGTGGAGCTTGATTTCTCACTTGGAATAGACGTTGTACTTGTGACATGGCTCTGACGATGTGCTCGATTGGTACCTCATCGTCCTTGCGGATCAGGATGGAGCGGACGTTGTACTTGTGACCCAGCTTAGACGACGTGCTCGGTTGGCACTGTTGGAAATATGCCCTAGAGGCAATAATAAAAGGATTATTATTATATTTCCTTGTTCATGATAATTGTCTTTTATTCATGCTATAATTGTATTATCCGAAAATCATAATACACGTGTGAATACTTAGACCAAATACGTCCCTAGTAAGCCTCTAGTTGACTAGCTCGTTGGTCAACAGATAGTCATGGTTTCCTGACTATGGACATTAGATGTCGTTGACAATGGGATCACATCATTAGGAGAATGATGTGATGGACAAGACCCAATCCTAAGCATAGCACAAGATCGTGTAGTTCGTTTTGCTAGAGCTTTTCCAATGTCAAGTATCTCTTCCTTAGACCATGAGATCGTGTAACTCCCGGATACCGTAGGACTGCTTTGGGTGTACCAAACGTCACAACGTAACTGGGTGACTATAAAGGTGCACTATAGGTATCTCCGAAAGTGTCTGTTGGGTTGACATGGATCGAGACTGGGATTTGTCACTCCGTATTACGGAGAGGTATCACTGGGCCCACTCGGTAGTGCATCATCATAATAAGCTCAAAGTGACCAATTGTCTGGTCATGGGATCATGCATTACGGTACGAGTAAAGTGACTTGCCGATAACGAGATTGAACGAGGTATTGGGATACCGACGATCGAATCTCGGGCAAGTAACATACCGTCTGACAAAGGGAATAGTATACGGGGTTGTTTGAATCCTCGACATCGTGGTTCATCCAATGAGATCATCGAGGAGTATGTGGGAGCCAACATGGGTATCCAGATCCCGCTGTTGGTTATTGACCGGAGAGCCATCTCGGTCATGTCTGCATGTCTCCCGAACCCGTAGGGTCTACACACTTAAGGTTCGGTGACGCTAGGGTTATAAGGAAGACTTGTATGTGATTACCGAATGTTGTTCGGAGTCCCGGATGAGATCCCGGACATCACGAGGAGTTCCGGAAGGGTCCGGAGGTAAAGATTTATATATGAGAAGTTGTCATGCGGACACCAGAAAGTTTCGGGGGCATATCGGTATTGTACCGGGGCCACCGGAAGGGTTCCGGGGGTCCACCGGGAGGGGCCACCCCTCTCGGAGGGCCTCATGGGCCGCATGGGGCAGGGAACCAGCCCCTGGAGGGCTGGGCGCCCCCCCCCCTTGGGCCCATGCGCCTAGGGTTGGGGGGGGGAACCCTAGTGGGGGCACACCCCCTTGCTTGGGGGGCAAGCCCCCCTCCCTAGCCGCCGCCCCCCCTCTAGATCTCATCTAGAGGGGGCCAACCCCCTTCCCCCTTCCCCTATAAATAGAGGGGCGAGGGGAGGGCTGAACACATGATCCAAGGCGCAGCCCCTCCCCTCCCCAACACCTCTCCTCCTCGGTTGAGCGCTTGGCGAAGCCCTGTCGGAGTACTACCTCTCCACCATCATCACGCCGTCGTGCTGCTGCTGGAGCCTTCTTCCTCAACCTCTCCTTCCCCCTTGCTGGATCAAGAAGGAGGAGACGTCGTCCGTACCGTATGTGTGTTGAACGCGGAGGTGCTGTCCGTTCAGCACTTGGTCATCGGTGATTTGAATCACGGCGAGTACGACTCCATCATCACCGTTCCCTTGAACGCTTCCGCACGCGATCTACAAGTGGTATGTAGATGCAATCTCTCTCCCATGACTCATTGCTTAGATGAACTCATAGATGGATCTTGGTGAAACCGTAAGAAAAATTTTAATTTTCTGCAACGTTCCCCAACAGTGGCATCATGAGCTAGGTCTATGCGTAGTTCTCTATTGCACGAGTAGAGCACAATTTTGTTGTGGGCGTAGATCTTGTCAACTTGCTTGCCGCTACTAGTCTTTTCTTGCTTCAGCGGTATTGTGGGATGAAGCGGCCCGGACCGACCTTACACGTACGCTTACGTGAGACAGGTTCCACCGACTGACATGCACTGGTTGCATAAGGTGGCTAGCGGGTGTCTGTCTCTCCTACTTTAGTTGGAGCGGATTAGATGAAAAGGGTCCTTATGAAGGGTAAATAGAAGTTGACAAAATCACGTTGTGGTTATTCGTAGGTAAGAAAACATTCTTGCTAGAACCCAATTGCAGCCACGTAAAAGACGCAACAACAATTAGAAGACGTCTAACTTGTTTTTGCAGCAATTGTCATGTGATGTGATATGGCTAGAAGTTGTGATGAATGATGAATGATATATTGTGATGTATGAGATCATGTTCTTGTAATAGGAATCACGACTTGCATGTCGATGAGTATGACAACCGGCAGGAGCCATAGGAGTTGTCTTTATTTTTTGTATGACCTGCGTGTCATTGAAGAACGCCATGTAAATTACTTTACTTTATTGCTAAACACGTTAGCCATAGAAGTAGAAGTAGTCGTTGGCGTGACAACTTCATGAAGACACGATGATGGAGATCATGATGATGGAGATCATGATGATGGAGATCATGGTGTCATGCCGGTGACGAAGATGATCATGGAGTCCCGAAGATGGAGATCGAAGGAGCTATATGATATTGGCCATATCATGTCACTACTTTATATAATTGCATGTGATGTTTATTATGTTTATGCATCTTGTTTACTTAGAACGACGGTAGTAAATAAGATGATCCCTTATAACAATTTCAAGAAAGTGTTCCCCCTAATTGTGCGTCGTTGCTAAAGTTCGTCGTTTCGAAGCACCACGTGATGATCGGGTGTGATAGATCCTTACGTTCACATACAACGGGTGTAAGACAGTTTTACACATGCAGAAACACTTAGGGTTAACTTGACGAGCCTAGCATGTACAGACATGGCCTCGGAACACAAGAGACCGAAAGGTCGAACATGAGTCGTATAGAAGATACGATCAACATGGAGATGTTCACCGATGATGACTAGTCCGTCTCACGTGATGATCGGACACGGCCTAGTCGACTTGGATCGTGTAACACTTAGATGACTAGAGGGATGTCAATCTGAGTGGGAGTTCATTAAATAATTTGATTAGATGAACTTAATTATCATGAACTTAGTCTAAAACCTTTGCAAAATATGTCTTGTAGATCAAATGGCCAACGCTCATGTCAACATGAACTTCAACGCGTTCCTAGAGAAAACCAAGCTGAAAGATGATGGCAGCAACTATTCGGACTGGGTCCGGAACCTGAGGATCATCCTCATAGCATCCAAGAAAGACTATGTCCTAGAAGCACCGCTAGGTGAAGCACCCATCCCAGAGAACCAAGACGTTATGAACGCTTGGCAGTCACGTGCTGATGATTACTCCCTCGTTCAGTGCGGCATGCTTTACAGCTTAGAACCGGGGCTCCAAAAAACGTTTTGAGCGACACGGAGCATATGAGATGTTCGAGGAGCTGAAAATGGTTTTTCAAGCTCATGCCCGGGTCGAGAGATATGAAGTCTCCGACAAGTTCTATAGTTTTAAGATGGAGGAAAATAGTTCTGTCAGTGAGCACATACTCAAAATGTCTGGGTTGCACAACCGCCTGTCCCAGCTGGAGATCAACCTCCCGAACGAGGCGGTCATTGACAGAATCCTTCAGTCGCTCCCACTGAGCTACAAGAGCTTTGTGTTGAACTACAATATGCAAGGGATGGTGAAGACCATTCCTGAAGTATTCTCAATGCTGAAGTCAGCAGAGGTTGAAATCAAGAAAGAACATCAAGTGTTGATGGTCAATAAGACCACTAAGTTCAAGAAGGGCAAGGGTAATAAGAACTTCAAGAAGGACGGCAAAGATGTTCCCGCGCCCGGTAAGCCAGTTGCCGGGAAGAAGTCAAAGAATGGACCCAAGCCTGAGACTGGGTGCTTTTATTGCAAAGGGAAGGGTCACTGGAAGCGGAACTACCCCAAATACTTAGTGGACAAGAAGGCCGGCAACACTAAAGGTATATTTGATATACATGTAATTGATTTGTACCTTACCAGTACTCGTAGTAACTCCTGGGTATTTGAAACCGGTGCCGTTGCTCATATTTGTAACTCACAACAAGAGCTGCGGAATAAGCGGAGACTGGCGAAGGACGAGGTGACGATGCGCGTCGGGAATGGTTCCAAGGTCGATGTGATCGCCGTCGGCACGCTACCTCTACATTTACCTACGGTATTAGTTTTAAACCTCAATAATTGTTATTTAGTGCCAAGTTTGAGCATGAACATTGTATCTGGATCTCGTTTAATGCGAGATGGCTACTCATTTAAATCCGAGAATAATGGTTGTTCTATTATATGAGAGATATGTTTTATGGTCATGCCCCAATGGTCAATGGTTTATTCTTAATGAATGTCGAACGTAATGTTACACATATTCGTAGTGTGAATACCAAAAGATATAAAGTTGATAACGATAGTCCCACATACTTGTGGCACTGCCGCCTTGGTCACATTGGTGTCAAGCGCATGAAGAAGCTCCATGCTAATGGACTTTTAGAGTCTCTCGATTATGAATCATTTGACACATGCGAACCATGCCTCATGGGTAAAATGACCAAGACTCCGTTCTCCGGAATAATGGAGCGAGCAACCAACTTATTGGAAATCATACATACCGATGTGTGCAGTCCAATGAGCGTTGAGGCTCGCGGAGGATATCGTTATGTTCTCACTCTCACTGATGACTTGAGTAGATATGGGTATGTCTACTTGATGAAACACAAGTCTTAGACCTTTGAAAAGTTCAAGGAATTTCAGAATGAGGTAGAGAATCAACGTGACCGAAAGATAAAGTTCCTACGATCAGATCATGGAGGAGAATACTTAAGTCACGAATTTGGTACACACTTAAGGAAATGTGGAATCGTTTCACAACTCACGCCGCCTGGAACACCTCAACGTAACGGTGTGTCCGAACGTCGTAATCGCACTCTATTGGATATGGTGCGATCTATGATGTCTCTTACCGATTTACCGCTATCATTCTAGGGATACGCTCTAGAGACAGCTACATTCACTTTAAATAGGGCACCGTCTAAATCCGTTGAGACGACACCGTATGAATTATGGTTTGGGAAGAAACCTAAGCTGTCGTTTCTAAAAGTTTGGGGATGTGATGCTTATGTCAAGAAACTTCAACCTGAAAAGCTCGAACCCAAGTCGGAAAAATGCGTCTTCATAGGATACCCTAAGGAAACCATTGGGTATACCTTCCACTTAAGATCCGAGGGCAAGATCTTTGTTGCCAAGAACGGATCCTTTCTGGAAAAAGAGTTTCTCTCGAAAGGAGTAAGTGGGAGGAAAGTAGAACTCGATGAAGTACTACCTCTTGAACCGGAAAGTAGTGCAGCTCAGGAAAATGTTCCTGTGGTGCCTACACCAACTGGAGAGGAAATTAATGATGATGATTAAGGTACTTCAGATCAAGTTGCTACTAAACTTCGTAGGTCCACAAGGACACGTTCCACACCAGAGTGGTATGGCAACCCTGTCCTGGAAATCATGTTGTTAGACAACGGTGAACCTTCAAACTATGAAGAAGCGATGGCGGGCCCTGATTCCAACAAATGGCTAGAAGCCATGCAATCCGAGATAGAATCCATGTATGAAAACAAAGTATGGACTTTGACTGACTTGCCCGATGATCGGCGAGCGATAGAAAACAAATGGATCTTTAAGAAGAAGACGGACGCGGATGGTAATGTCACCATCTATAAAGCTCGACTTGTCGCTAAGGGTTATCGGCAAGTTCAAGGGATTGACTACGATGAGACTTTCTCTCCTGTAGCGAAGCTTAAGTCCGTCCGAATCATGTTAGCAATTGCCGCATACTATGATTATGAGATATGGCAGATGAACGTCAAAACGGCATTCCTTAACGGTTATCTTAAGGAAGAGTTGTATATGATGCAGCCGGAAGGTTTTGTCGATCCTAAAAATGCTAGCAAAGTATGCAAGCTCCAGCGATCCATTTATGGGCTGGTGCAAGCATCTCGGAGTTGGAACATTCGCTTTGATGAGATGATCAAAGCGTTTGGGTTTATGCCGACTTATGGAGAAGCCTGCGTTTACAAGAAAGTGAGTGGGAGCTCTGTAGCATTTCTCATATTATATGTAGATGACATACTTTTGATGGTAAATGATATAGAATTCTTGGACAGCATTAAGGCCTACTTGAATAAGTGTTTTTCAATGAAGGACCTTGGAGAAGCTGCTTACATATTAGGCATCAAGATCTATAGGGATAGATCGAGACGCCTCATAGGTCTTTCACAAAGCACATACCTTGATAAGATTTTGAAGAAGTTCAAAATGGATCAGTCCAAGAAAGGGTTCTTGCCTGTATTGCAAGGTGTGAGATTGAGCTCGGCTCAATGCCCAACCACGGCAAAAGATAAAGAAGAGATGAGTGTCATCCCCTATGCCTCAGCCATAGGATCTATTATGTATGCCATGCTATGTACCAGACCTGATGTAAACCTTGCCGTAAGTTTGGTAGGAAGGTACCAAAGTAATCCCGGCAAGGAACACTAGACAGCGGTCAAGAATATCCTGAAGTACCTGAAAAGGACAAAGGACATGTTTCTCGTTTATGGAGGTGACGAAGAGCTCGTCGTAAAGGGTTACGTCAACGCTAGCTTCAACACAGATCTGGATGACTCTAAGTCACAAACCGGATACGTGTATATGTTGAATGGTGGAGCAGTAAGCTGGCGCAGCTGCAAGCAGAGCGTCGTGGCGGGATCTACATGTGAAGCGGAGTACATGGCAGCCTCGGAGGCAGCGCATGAAGCAATCTGGGTGAAGGAGTTCATCACCGACCTAGGAGTCATACCCAATGCGTCGGGGCCGATCAAACTCTTCTGTGACAACACTGGAGCTATTGCCCTTGCCAAGGAGCCCAGGTTTCACAAGAAGACCAGGCACATCAAGCGTCGTTTCAACTCCATCCGTGAAAATGTTCAAGATGGAGACATAGATATTTGCAAAGTACATACGGATTTGAATGTCGCAGATCCGTTGACTAAACCTCTTTCGCGAGCAAAACATGATCAACACCAGAACTCTATGGGTGTTCGATTCATCACAATGTAACTAGATTATTGACTCTAGTGCAAGTGGGAGACTGTTGGAAATATGCCCTAGAGGCAATAATAAAAGGATTATTATTATATTTCCTTGTTCATGATAATTGTCTTTTATTCATGCTATAATTGTATTATCCGGAAATCATAATACACGTGTAAAGGCGTTAAAGCTCTACCAAATACGTCCCTAGTAAGCCTCTAGTTGACTAGCTCGTTGGTCAACAGATAGTCATGGTTTCCTGACTATGGACATTAGATGTCGTTGACTGGGTGACTATAAAGGTGCACTATAGGTATCTCCGAAAGTGTCTGTTGGGTTGACACGGATCAAGACTAGGATTTGTCACTCCGTATTATGGAGAGGTATCACTGGGCCCACTCAGTAGTGCATCATCATAATGAGCTCAAAGTGACCAAGTGTCTGGTCACGGGATCATGCATTACGGTACGAGTAAAGTGACTTGCCGGTAACGAGATTGAACGAGGTATTGGGATACCGACGATTGAATCTCGGGCAAGTAACATACCGTCTGACAAAGGGAATAGTATACGGGGTTGTTTGAATCCTTGACATCGTGGTTCATCCGATGAGATCATCGAGGAGTATGTGGGAGCCAACATGGGTATCCAGATCCCGCTGTTGGTTATTGACCGGAGAGCCGTCTCGGTCATGTCTGCATGTCTCCCGAACCCGTAGGGTCTACACACTTAAGGTTCGGTGACGCTAGGGTTATAAGGAAGACTTGTATGTGATTACCGAATGTTGTTCGGAGTCCCAGATGAGATCCCGGACATCACGAGGAGTTCCGTAAGGGTCCGGAGGTAAAGATTTATATATGGGAAGTTGTCATACGGACACCGAAAAGTTTCGGGGGCATATCGGTATTGTACCGAGGCCAGCGGAAGGGTTCCGGGGGTCCAACGGGAGGGGCCACCCCTCTCGGAGGGCCTCATGGGGCAGGGAACCAGCCCCGTGAGGGCTGGGCGCCCCCCCCCCCTTGGGCCCATGCGCCTAGGGTTGGGGGGGGAACCCTAGTGGGGGCGCACCCCCTTGCTTGGGGGGCAAGCCCCCCTCCCTGGCCGCCGCCCCCCCTCTAGATCTCATCTAGAGGGGGCCGCCCCCCTTCCCCCTTCCCCTATAAATAGAGGGACGAGGGGAGGGCTGAACACCTGATCCAAGGCGCAGCCCCTCCCCTCCCCAACACCTCTCCTCCTCCGTTGAGCGCTTGGCGAAGCCCTGTCGGAGTACTGCCTCTCCACCATCATCACGCCGTCGTGCTGCTGCTGGAGCCTTCTTCCTCAACCTCTCCTTCCCCCTTGCTGGATCAAGAAGGAGGAGACGTCGTCCGTACCGTACGTGTGTTGAACGTGGAGGTGCTGTCCGTTCAGCACTTGGTCATTGGTGATTTGAATCACAGCGAGTACGACTCCATCATCACCGTTCCCTTGAACGCTTCCGCACGCGATCTACAAGTGGTATGTAGATGCAATCTCTCTCCCATGACTCGTTGCTTAGATGAACTCATAGATGGATCTTGGTGAAACCGTAGGAAAAATTTTAATTTTCTGCAACGTTCCCCAACAGGCACCTCATCGTCCTTGCGGATCAGGATGGAGCGGACGTTGTACTTGTGACTCAGCTCCAATGACGTGCTCGATTGGAACCTCGTCGTCCTTGCGGATCAAGATGGAGCGGACATTGTACTTGTGACGCAGCTCAGAGGATCTTTGTGACTTAGGCGAGGATGGGGTCGCAGCTAAGCCTCCGAATGAGAGGGTTGCTCATCACTTGGAGTGGTTTTTAAACTTAGGTGAGTACGGGGTCGCAGCTAAGCCCCCAAGTGGGAGGATTGCTCTCCACTCGGAATGGTTTTTAAACATAGGCGAGTACGGGGTTGCAGCTAAGCCCCCGAGTGGGAGGATTGCTCTCCATCGGAATGGTTTTTTAACTCAGGCGAGTACGAGGTCGCAGCTAAGCCTCCAAGTTGGAGGATTGCT
>NC_057795.1:517464125-517479409 GCF_018294505.1 Triticum aestivum | reverse complement strand
AATGGTTTTTTAACTTAGGCGAATACGGGGTCGCAGCTAAGCCCCCGAGTAGGAGTATTGCTCTCCACTCGGAGTAATTTTTTAACTTAGGCGAGTACGGGGTCGCAGCTAAGCTCCTGAGTGGGAGGATTGCTCTCCACTCGGAATGGTTTTTTTAACTTAGGCGAGTACGGGGTCGCAGTTAAGCCCCCGAGTGGGAGGATTATTCTCCACTCGGAGTGGTTTTGAAACTTAGGCGAATAAGGTTCGCGACTAAGCCTCTGAGTGAGAGGGTTGCTCTTCACTCGGAGTGGTTTTGAAACTTAGGCGAATCAGGTTCGCGGCTAAGCCTCCGAGTGAGAGGGTTGCTCTTCACTCGGAGTGGTTTTGAAACTTAGGCGAATCATGTTCGCGGCTAAGCCACCCACTGGGGATTTGAACACATGTGTTTACAGGAAAACAATCATTAAGATACTGCAAAACTCTTGTCTTTGATAAGCAAACTGAAGGATTCTTATTACAACTCATCGATCCGACTGATTTAGGTATAGAAACGGCAGAGCAGCTCCACATTCCACGAGCGTGGCTCATCTTCTTTCTTGACTACGTTGTAGAGGTGATACGCCCCATTATGGAGCACCTTGGTGATGATGAAGGGACCTTCCCAGGCCGAAGCGAGCTTGTGAGGTCATTTCTGATGCACTCGGAGCACAAGGTCTCCTTCCTGGAATGCTTGACCTTTGACATTATGGGCATGGAATCGACGCAGGTCTTGTTGGTAGATGGTCGACCGGATCAGAGCCATCTCACGTTCCTCCTCCAGGAGATCAACTGCATCTTGGAATGCCTGTTCTGCTTTAGCTTCTGAGAAGAGTTCCACTCGGGGAGCGTTGTGCAGCAAGTCACTCGGCAGCACAGCTTCAGCACCATACACCATGAAGAAAGGGGTTCGATCAATCGACCGGTTCGGAGTTGTTCTCAATCCCCATAAGACGGATGGCAACTCAGTCACTCAGGCTCCAGCAGCGTGCTTGAGGTCATGCATCAGTCGGGGTTTCATCCCTTGAAGGATCAAACCATTTGCCCTTTCTGCTTGCCCATTCGACTGCGGGTGCGCAACATATGCGTAGTCGACCCGAGTGCCTTGGGAAGCACAAAACACCATGAACTCATCAGAATCAAAGTTGGAGCCGTTATCTGTGATAATGCTGTGAGGGACTCCATATCTGAATATCAACTCCTTGATGAAACTAATGGCAGTTCTTGATGGGCTTGGCTTCGATCCATTTGGTGAATTTGTCGAGTGCCACGAGCAAATGAGTGAAACCACTTCTGTCGGTCTTGAAGGGTCTAACCATATCTAACCCCCAGACTACGAACGGCCAGCCGAGTGGAATAGTCTTCAAGGCAGATGCAGACTTGTGAGACATGTCGGAGTAGAACTAGCAGCCTGCGCACTTGTTGACTATATCTTTTGCCATCTCATTTGCACGCGGCCAATAGAATCCCGCTCGGTATGCTTTGGCCACGATGGTCCGAGAGGATGCATGGTGACCACAGGTCCCCGAGTGGATTTCATTTAAAATCATTCGACCTTCTTCTGGGGAGATGCAACGCTGAGCCACTCCTGTGACACTTTCCCTATAAAGCTGCCCTCTTATCATGGTGAAAGCTTTGGATTGACGGATGATCTGGCGGGCCTCATCTTCTTCTTCTGGGAGTTCCTGCCTGAGCAGGTACGTGATATATGGCACCGTCCAGTCAAGCGTGATCACTAAAACTTCCATGACCAAGTTGACTACAGCCGGGACCTTGATCTTAGTGGGATTGGTTGAACTTATCGGTTGCGGGGGCTCTTCCTTGAAGGGATCTTCTTGTACTGACGGGGTGTGGAGATGCTCCAAGAACACATTACTGGGGATAGGCTTTCGAGTGGAACCTATCTTTGCCAGGTCATCAACAGCTTGATTCTTGATTCGAGGTATGTGGTGGAGCTCTAACCCTTCAAACTTCTTCTCTAGCTTTCTTACTGCATTGCAATAACCGGTCATTGTTGGATTCCTGATGTCCCATTCCTTCATTACTTGATTGACCACTAAGTCTGATTCGCCGTAGACCATCAAGCGTTGGACACCGAGTGAAATGGCCATACGCAGCCCATACAACAGTGCCTCATACTTAGCTTCATTGTTTGAAGAATCAAAGTGAATCTGGAGGACATAGTTGAGCTTGTCACCTCTTGGGGATACCAAAACCACTCCTGCACTAGAGCCATTTAACATCTTGGACCCATCAAAGAACATAGTCCAATGCTCCGAGTGAATCTGAGTCGGTTGCTGTTGTTCAATCCACTCTACGAGGAAATCCTCTATTGCTTGGGACTTGATGGCTTTCTTTGCCTCAAACTTGATATCCAACGGCAGGAGTTCAATTACCCACTTTGCCACTCGACTAGTTGCATCCCTATTGTTCAGAATTTCTGATAATGGAGCATCGCTGACGACTAAAACCGAGTGGTCTGAGAAGTAGTGTGCAACTTTCTTCATGGTCAAGTAAATTCAATAAACAAGCTTCTGGTAATGAGGATATCTCTGTTTGGACGGAGTCAAGACTTCAGAAATATAATACATAGGGCGCTGAACTTTGTAGGCTTTGCCTTCTTCTTCCCGCTCGACCGTGAGCACTGTGCTGACAAATTGTCAAGTGGCTGCGATGTAAAGCAGTAAAGGCTCTTTGCTGATTGGAGCGGCAAGCACCGGCTGGGTGGAAAGCAGAGCTTTGAGCTCTTCAAGCGCTGCTTCAGCTTCATCATTCCACTTGAACTTGTTAGACTTCTTCATCAGTCGATAAAGAGGTGATGCCTTTTCACCGAGGCACGAGATGAATCAACTCAATGCAGCCAAACAACCAGTAAGCTTCTGAACATCGTGTACACGCATAGGGCGTTTTATTCGGAGGATTGCGCCAACCTTCTCTTGGTTTGCGTCGGTTCCTCGTTCGGAAACGAGGAAACCGAGTAACTTTCCACCTGGGACTCCAAATGTGCACTTTGAAGGATTGAGCTTGATATCATATCTTCTTAAGTTGGCAAAAGTTTCAGCGAGGTCAGTCAGTAGGTCGGAACCTTTGCATGACTTAACCATGATGTCATCCATGTACGCTTCCACATTCCAACTGATTTAAGTGAGCAGGCACTTCTGAATCATGCACATGAACGTGCCACCAGCATTCTTAAGGCCAAAGGGCATAGTAACATAGCAAAAACACCCGAATGGGGTGATGAAAGCTGTTTTTATTTCGTCGGGTCCATACAATCGGATCTGATGGTACCCGGAATAAGCATCCAAAAAGGACAAGCACTCACACCCCGCAGTTGAGTTGACTATTTGGTTGATGCGGGGCAGAGGAAAATGATCTTCCGGGCATGCCCGATTGATATGCTTGAAATCAATACACATTCGAAGCGACCTATCTTTCTTGGGGACCATAACAACATTGGCGAGCCACTCGAAGTGGTAGCTGCCAAAAGCCGAGCCACCTCCTCGCCAATTGTCTTCCTCTTCTCCGCGGCGGACCGACGGAGATGCTCTTTAACAGGTTTTGCTTTCAGGTTGACCCGCAAACGATTCTCAGCCAGTCCCCTGGGTACACCCGGCATGTCTGATGGTTTCCATGCGAAGATGTCACAATTCTCACGGAGGAACTAGATGAGTGCTTCTTCCTATTTGCTGTCGAGCGTTGTTGAGATATGAGTCGGAGCAGCATTGGGATTGGTCGGGTGAATGTGAACTGGTTTTGTTTCACCAGATGACTGAAATGCAGACTCTGAAGCAGGCCTCTTGGCACGCAACAAATCACTCGGATCTGCATTCTTCTGGTATTCTTGCATTTCTACTACTGCCATCTGTTCATCGGCGATCTTTGAGCCTTTCTGGAGGCAATCTTCTGCCCTCTGCCGATTTCCAGTGACTGCGATCACGCCTCTGGGGCCAGGCATCTTCAATTTGAGGTACACATAACACGGTCGAGCCATGAAACGAGCATAAGCAGGCCTACCTAGAATAGCATGATAGGCACTGTCAAAATCCACCACCTCAAACGTCAACTTTTCCTTGCGGTAATTCTTTGAATCACCAAAAACCACATCAAGAGTGATCTGACCGAGTGAATCGGCTTTCTTTCCTGGGATGACACCATGGAATCTCATGTTGCTCTCACTAAGCTTGGACATCGGAATGCCCATCCCTCGGAGGGCCTCTGCATTTAGCATATTCAAACCACTGCCACCGTCCATCAAAACCTTGGTCAGTCGAGTGCCCTCAAAGACTGGGTCGACCACCAACGCTTGTCGTCCAGGGGTAGCAACGTGCGCTGGATGGTCAGACTGGTCAAATGTAATGGGGTTTTTTGACCACTTCAAATACGTCGTCGTTGCCGGAGCAACCATGTTTACTTCTTTGTTGATAACTTTCAGTCGATTTTGCTCTCGAGGTCAGCAAAAATCACCAAAGTGGCATTGATGTTGGGGTAACCGCCATCTTCCTCTTTGTCCTCCTCCTTATCAGACTCTTTTTCCTTTTCACTGGGTTGGCCCTCTCGGAAACTCTGAATCAGGAGTCGACACTATCGAGTGGTATGCTTGGGAAGAATCAAGTTTCCCTCTTCATCTTTTTTGGTGTGTATATGACATGGTAATTCAAGCACATCATTTCTCGCTTGATCTTTCACTTTTGGGGGGTCCAAGGCCCTTTAGGCTTCCCCTTGAACTTCCCTTGATTCAAAACTGCTGCCTCAGCAGGACCTGCAGACTCAGCTTTGCATTTCTGCTTCCGACTGGAGTTTCCTCCTTCGGTGTCCTGGGCGACTGATTTGTTTTTGCCGCTCCTAAGTCGATATTCTTCTTCGTCGTTAGCATACCGAGTGGCTATCTCCATCATCTGAGTCAGAGACATGTCCCCGATCCGACCAAACTTGAAGTTGAGCTCTCTGTACCAGACGCCTTCTTTAAAGGCGCAAACTGCTTGGTGCTATGATACATTCTCTACTGTATGATGAAGGGTAGTCCATCTCTGGATATAATCTCTCAAAGTCTCATTCTACTTCTGGACACAATGTTGCAACTCTGCCAAACCAGCGGGTCGCTTGCAGGTGCCCTCGAATGTTTTGGTAAACACTCGGGCTAACTCTTCCCAATTGAAAATGCTCCCAGGGGCCAACTAATTCAACCAAGCTCTGACAGAACCCTCAAGCATCAAAGGGAGGTGTTTCATTGCCACCTCATTATTGCCACCACCAATGTGCACTGCTACTTGGTAATCCTCCAACCAAGTGTCGGGCTTTGACTCTCTGGTGAACTTACTTATGCCCGTCGCCAACCTGAAGTTGTGAGGGATCCCAGCGGCTCGGATGGCTCTTCCGAAGCACTCGAGGCCGGAAACGTGCACTCTGCTTCCACTGGGTCGATCTCTATCCAGCCCTTCTCTGTATGCTCTATTCCTGTCGATCAAACCTTGCACAAGGATTGATCTTGCATCGAACCCAGACTCTCTTGGGTCGAATGGAACTATGTGCTCATTCCCATACGGGCGCCTGTGTCATACCGCCGGGGCGCATATGACCCGCCCCTCGGAGGGGGCGAAGGAACTCGACGGTGGTTGTCACGGGCATACTCACGATCAAATTCTCTATGGACTCTTCCCAGGTGCCGATCTCGACGGTGATCACGATCTTCACGTCGCAAAGGCGACCCAGGACTGTGTGCCGACTGAACTGTGTCTGCTCTCACTGACCTGTTGTGGATCCTGTTGCGCGACTGAGAAACGGCTGAGTTTTAATCTCCTGCCTCCCGGAGCAACGCTCGGACCTGCTCCAAGCCTCTTCCAGCCTCTAAACAGGACGGCTAAATAGATTCTGCTATACATGCAGTAGTTGTAAGATTCTGGATCAGAGTGCGGTATACCTGGGGTTCAGGCGGAAAAAATTGTCGTTGTCGTCGACTGGATTCAGGGATCAGTTGACGGGCGCGTTCGTCGAGAGAATATTGGAAGTTCTCTAGATGTGCACACTCGGCCAACATGGCCAGGTGCGCAGCCTCCAAGGCCCGAGCCTCGACAGTCTCCCCCACGATAGGGGTCTGGAGCGCCTCCACGTTGCGGTGGTGCAACTCTTCCCTCTGCTGCGAATTGAGAGGTTGGGGCTCGTGCTCATCATGATCATAGGATGGGTCACCACTATCGCCGTCGTCGCCGTTGCGGCGAAACCTGGGTGGGCTGCGACGAGAGTCGACCATGAGAACTTCTGCCGCGGGGTCACTGCTCCCGCGATCGAAAAAAGTATCCACGGAGCCAGTCGACGGATCGAATGGTCCGTAGAGAAATTCGTCGGACTCGATCGCCGCGACTTGTGGGGTGGTCGACTGGTGGGCCACCGCATGATTTACCCACCGCTGGAGCCGTGACCGACCGGATCGCTTGCGACGGCGTCCACCGGAGTGTGCGGACGATGCGGGAGCCGACCGATATGGGGTCGACGGCTGCCGCAGAAGGACGCCGCAGGCACTCGCGCGGAAGTGCGATGCCCCGTGGATCGGAAGAGCCTCGACATCGAAGGGGGCTTCTTGAAGCCAGGCGGAGTCGTCGGCGAGGAAAGTGAAGGCGCCGAGTCGGAACTCGCGGCCCACAACCAAACCACCACCGAAAACCATGTTGATGGAGATCGGAAAAAATGCAACCTCGCCGGAAGTTGCCAAGACGCTTGGCCCCATGGTGGGCGCCAACTGTCGTGATACTAAGTCTGACAGTAAGAGTAGGGGGTACGTATGAGGAGGCAAGGCCCTAGCTATGGCGAGGTTGTACACATGAGTTTACGAGTTCAGGCCCCTCTCGGAGAAGGTAAAAGCCCTACGTCTTGGTGCCCTGAGGCGGTCGACTGGAATATGAGTGTGTGTGTTATAAGGGGTGCAAACCCTTGTGCCAGAGGAGGGGGTGGCTTATATAGAGTGCGCCAGGACCCCAGCCGTCCCCCATTACAGGGTTCAATATACATTAAGATAGGGCGTTACTGATAACGCTAGCTATAAAGAGTTATTAATGATCTTTAAGACTACGTGGTGAACGCCTGACCGTTGTCATCCTGAGTGACTCTAGGTCTTCTATACTCCGAGTGGTTTCTTGTATGGTCGAGTGACTTCATCTTGTTTGAATGGAATTGGGGTATCTGAGTGAGATAATTGGTCAGTGGATTGCACTCTAAGGTTGCTTCAGTCGGTGTCTCTTGTTACAGTTTGAATGTTCTTGATTCTAGGATAGTGACCTTGGATAGGGCTTATAGGTCAGGCCTATGACCCTACCCTAGGTCCATGGCAACGTCAGCGGGCGAGCCGGGCATGATGGATTTTTTAGCATCGTGCGTTGGGTACATCCACGGGCTGAGCGTGTCCGCCTCATATCCGCTAGGCGGGCAGGCGACAACGGACAAAACACGGGCTGTGGGCGGGCGCGGCCAGAGCGCGGGCCGGCTAGCGCTGCTGCTAGAGCGGGGCGGGCAAGCCGGATAGGATGGATTTTTTGGCATCGTGCGTTGGGTACATCCACGGGCTGAGTGTGTCCGACTCATATGCGGACAGGCGACAACGGACAAAACACGGGTTGCGGGCGGGCGCGGCCAGAGCGCGGGCCGGCGAGCGTTGCTGCTAGAGCGGGGCGGGCGAGCCGGACAGGATGGATTTTTTTGGCATCGTGCGTTGGTTACATCCACGGGCTGAGCGTGTCCGCCCAGTGGCGAAACTAGCAGCCAGTCACGCCTAGGGATCAGCAAGCTTGAAAGAAAAATTCTTGAAATTTTGAGTACATTATAGAGAGAAATTACAAGGGATCTTAGTACTAAGCCTAGGGCTATAGCCCTAGTTGCCCTAGGCTTGTCTCCGCCACTGTGTCCGCCTCATATCCGCTAGGCCGGACAGGCGACAACGGACAAAAACGGACATAATCCGTGTCGCCCCATTGGAGTTGCCCTTACTAACTCTAAAGATTTCAGGATCGGTGCAGCGATGCCCGATCAGATGGATTTGCGCCATACGCTTCCTGTCTTCTTCACATGGTGGCAAACATATATTTGTACAGATCATGTAAAAACCATAAAAAAGAAATTCGTCCCTTTTGTGGTAACCCAAATAATGCAATAGCACGGAGCACACAGAGGAAGGACGACGCAGCTAGCTGGTGATGACCCGATGGACTTGGAGGAAGCAAAGCACATTCCCGCTGGCACACCGCGGGACACGGGCCCAGCGTAACGTGCGCTAGCTAGCAAAACTACAAACCAAAAGAAAATAAGTACTAGTACTACAACAAAACGAACGCATGGACCCAAACAAAGACCACTAGCTAGGCACGCAAGCAGGCCTCGCCGGTGAGTGAGTGACCGTGAGCCAGCGGATGAGCATCTCGCCCTCCCCTCACGGATCGGATGCGCAAGACAAGGCAATAACTCGAAGCCGTGGTACCAGCGGCGTCGACAGACCTGAAGAAGGGTTTCCAGTCCCGTTGCCGGCGTGGGCGTGATCGCCGCTCTCGTGGCGTGGGCATCGTCGTCGTCTTCTCTGCATGCCTCGCCTGGTGACGATGTCAAGGGAGATCGATCGGGTCGAGTGAGCTCACTAGAGGTGGGCTCGAGCTCATTCATGTGTCAGGCACGAGGAGGCCCCGCCGCGCTGATGCGCATGTGGATGTGCGACGCGGCTTGTCCCCGAAATGAGGATAAGGCCGGGTGAGAAGTTGCGCAGGGCACGCTTTCCGCTCTGAACTGCTACCGGGCAGTCGACGGCTGAGACCACAAGCAAGTCGTGTCACGCGCTGCCACGGCGAGGGTGGAGACGAGAGCGCGGGGTGACGCGGCGGGAGGCGACAAGAAGCGGACACGCAAGTGGCGGTGGCGGTGGCGGTGGCGGGGAGACGGACGCAAGCCGAAAAGGCGATCGAATCTAGCGGGGGGCGCGCGCGCTGACGCCTGTGACGACGGCCGAGCCACCCCCACGCCCCGCCAGCTCACTGCCACCCCACCTACCACCCACTCGCCTCTCCCCTCACCGCCACCGGTGCGCGCACCCCGGCCGCAAGCCCCCTTCCCCACTCACTTCCGTCGCCCGATTCAGCAAAATGGAAGCAGCTTGCGCTGCGTCCACGGAGAAACAGCCCTGGTAGAACCAACATTTAACATTGTCGTCGGCTGGTCGCGTGTGATTCTTTACAGGATGGTGCGATCATTTCTCCTTTTTCAGCATGACGCGGGCAGTAAAAAGAATGCCGCTTTGCTTTGCAGCTCAATCTTCTCCACCTCGAGTCATCTACCTTCTCCCCCACTTTTCAAACCCCATTGTGTACAGGTTAACTCCTAGTAATATACTAGCAGGAGTAACAAAGAAGAAACAATTGTAACAAAAGCAAGGCAAAAAAGAATTGAGCTCAGCAAGGAGACGGCAATGGACGACTAGCTCACCGCCGGATCTCATACCAGAGGCAGCAGTAGATACAACAATGCTATACACCACCACCCAATTGCTGCTGCCTTTGCCGACGACGACGACGGCGGCGAAACCGCAGTGTCGTTCCTGGTCACGCCGCGCAGCGCGGGCGGCGAGGACAGCTTCGTCGGCGGCGTCCGCGCGCTCTCGGGCGGCTCCGGCGGCATCGAGTTCGAGGTGGCTGGCGGGGGCGCCAGGGCCGCGGCCACGACGGCGGCCGAGTCGGCCCTGGTGAACATCTCCTTGGGGAGCAGCACCTTGGAGACGGCGAAGACGGCCACGGGGTTCTGGTCGAACACGGTGCGCGTGATGGTGGCCTGGACGACGCCGGTGTCGATGGCCACGGAGCCGTTGGAGCGGGTGATGTTGAGGGTGAAGCGGCCGGCCTGGCTGGCGTACTCGGTGGCCAGGGTCGGCTGCAGCGGGTTCACGATCGACTCCAGCGACCCCAGCGGGTAGTAGGAGTGGAGGACGTGGAAGCGGAGCACCACGGCCTTGCGGTCGGCGGGGAGGGACTGGAGCCGGTCGCCGGCGGGGAGGCTGGCGAAGGCGTCGTCGGTGGGGACGAACACCGTGATGCCCGCGCCGCGCTCGTCGCCCTCGAACTCCTCCGCCACGCCGGACGCCTCCAGCATGGACGCCGCCACGTTGAACCCGCGCGCGTCGGCCAGGACGCGGGTGATGTTCACGGCGGCGGGGGGCCGGGACTCGGACGCCGCCAGGTCGAAGCCGGACGGCACGATGAGCCCGTCCACGGCGAGCACGCTGAGGTTGTACGGCACGGAGGTGACGGAGCCGAGCACGGTGGCGTTGGACCCGGGGAAGGGCGCCGGCGAGCGGACGACGCCCAGGCTGGGCCCGGCGGCCGTGACGTTGACGGCGCCGAGGTCGGCGGAGGCGCGGCCGGTGGTCTGGAACAGCGTGGTGACCAGCTTCCCGGCGGCCGGGAGGCGGCGGAGGTCGGCGGGGGAGAGGTACTCGAGGAGGACGTGGTAGCGGAGCACGTCGGCGAGGTCGGCCCCCGCGGCGGCCGCGAACGCCGACGGCGACTGCGGGAGGTCGGCGTTGGGCACGGCGAGCAGCGTCAGCGAGGACCGCCCGGCCAGCTCCCGGGCCACGGGGCTGGACGCGAGCAGGCGCGCGAAGCCGGCGAGGTCGGGGAACGGCGCGAGCACCGCCTGGACGTCCACGGCAGCGGCCGGCGGCGCGCACGCCAGCAGCAGCAGCCCGGCCACCACCATAAGAACAACCAGCCGGCGGGAGATCTGCCCCTGCCCCCGCATCTCGCCGCGCCGCCGGGAGCAGAGCAGAGCAGCAGCTCCACTGACCACTGGCCCGAGGAGTGAGGTGAGCCTGAGATGCGGTGGGGGTGGGGGATGGTGAGCCGAGCCGAGCCCCAGAGTGGAATGAATATTTCCTCGGCGCTATTTTTTTCTCAGCACAAAAATCGCGGCCGATTAAACATCTGGGGGTTGGGTCTGGTTGGGTTCAGTGCGAGGGAAGTGCAAAGCCTTTGTTCCGCGCGTTGAGATTCGCGTTTTGTGGAAATTAATGGCGGGTGGGTGGGTCTGGAGTGGAGTGTAGCAGGGGCTCCAGCGAGGAGGGAGAAGAACTGGACTGGACTACACTGCCAGCCAGTGACCAAGCTCCCATGCACACGGCACTATTCGGGAAAAGGCCCGTAATGATGGCGCCCCCGGGCGGGACGAGGCTCCTCTGACGTACTGCAGGGCGCAGTTGGGCCATTGACAGGTGGGCCCGAAAGCAAGTTGGCCCACCTGTCAGCGACCCAACTGCGCCCTGCAGTACGTCAGGGGAGCCGAGTCCGCCCGGGCGTGGCGTGGGTCCCGCTGTCATGCTGGCCCGGGCCGGGTTTAATTGCCCACTGTTGTGGCTCTGTGCGGTAATGGTAAGTTTATAAAGACAAGTGTAGCATGGATAGAATCTTTTGCGGGTCCGGGTGCTGATGAGATAACATGGGACGAGGCGAGTACTCTGCTTGGATAAAAACAGTTTATGAAAGGAGTGAGTAGCTTTGCCGTAAAATGATTTTGATGGAGTAGCTTTACCGTAGAATGATTGAGGGAGGCTAAGCTTTACCGCGAATTGATTTTGCTCCAAAGTGGCCGCAAAAGCACGCAAGCGAGCGGTGATATACTACTATCAGCTTGATAAGATCTCGTATAGAGTTGTATTGGAACCGATCGAGCGTGATGGAAAGAATGTTTCTCATCGGGTCTCCAATGCTCCCGGGGGACCAGACCAGACCAGCCATTCAAATCCTCTACGTATGTAGTAAGTACTGAATTACTATTACTATGTGTCTATATCTCTTATGCCATCCAGGGGGGCTGTTTGTGTTTGGAATGCACCAACGCGGAAACACAAGAACGGCAGATAGTGCGTGTTCAGAAAAGAAAACAACAAAAATGTATTGTATGATGATTTGTATCATCTGATGGGCTTGCCACGATAATCCTGCGGAAAGGACGAGAGGAAAAAAAATGTTAACGCTGATGGTTCAATTCCTACGCCCTGGCCAACGCTTCTACTCCACCGAGCATGCAAATTCCGGTGACCATACGTTTTCCCTTTGGAATTTCTTCCAACGAAACGGGCCCTTACATATTCCTTTGGAAAACTGTTTTGGCTAAAGGCTTTTGTTCTTTCAAGACTAGCTACAGTTGTCTGCCGAGATGGACTGGAGAGATCTTGGGAGGGATGAAACGGGGCATGTGAGAGAAGTGTCAGTACGAAAGAGTGGACCAGCCACTGCCGTTGCCATTGCCATACCTTTCCGCCATGATGAGCCGCGCCTAATCGCCTGCGCCATTCACAAAAGTCCGCAGTATTTGTGACGCCCCCTGTTCTCTTGCTTGCCTCTTCGGAACTACTAGGCTGGAGCGTACCCGTCGCCATCAGCGACGCGCCTTATTCCCAATAGTAGAAAAGAACCGGGAGGAAAAGTGGTGCTGCTCCGAATGACTATACCATCCCGATTTCAAGAGAAAGCTATTCAGCTGCTCTCCCTTCGCCAGGGCCTTGTCGTTTTGACAGGAACGGGCAGGACTCCTTCCCCAGATTCCCAATCCCTATCAACGGCCCTCCCTGTGCATGTGAGAGGCACATTCATGAGTGCTGCTACACACACGACGGTTGTGGACGATCTCCGCACGATGAAGCACATCAATCCGTCCATGCGTCGATTCAAAGTGAACCTACACCGTTAAATACTCCATCGTGCGCAGTTCGTCCTGCTATTGTCGTCCACACAGCAGTTTCGCACATTCAGAGATCAAAGCTTTGCTGCTGACACTGCTGCTGCCAGACTTGAATGCTCGGTCCTACAGCACAATGGAGTACTCCTACTCAGCATAGACAAACAAGATATGTTGCTGTAAACAGATTTGTTTCAGAAAACAAGGGTTTACCTGCTCAACTGATCATGCACCAAGTTGATGGGTGGATGCAGTAAGCAGCAGGCAGGCAAGTACTATATGCTGCAAGAAGATATTTTGGCTGTACGGTGACGAAGCAAGAATCAAGTAATAGCACCATGCAGTTTCCAACGTTTGCTCCATACAGAGATACTGGTTAAGTGCCAGACAAAGTTACAACTTACAACACAGGGGGATAAGACCCCCGTAAACATGACAGAAACAATGCCCATTTCTAGAGCAAGAGGAGAAAGAGTTGAATAACAAATTTACAATGTTTGCCTTCCATCAAAATTTGTGTACGACAACAAAATTCTAATGAGCCATGTACAAGGGGGGCACTACTGCACTAATCTGTCTGGAACTTCATAGGAGGAGCTCTATAGGTGTCAGATGGATCTACTGGTATGTGTTAGATTTAATCACTGTATGGTTAGCAGCAAGATAGTCTAAGACTAGGGAATCTGAGGCATCCCTGTTTGGCACAAGCTATACATAAATCGATGTACAACACCCTGTCTGTCAGGTATGCTTGCAAGTGAAGTTGAATCGCCACCGCACAGTACACGGAGAATGAACAAATCATACCGCGTGCCAGAGAAATATGTTAGTTCACTGAGATGCTGATACTATCTAGTGTGTATGGGTTTCGAATGCGTTGTTTTGTTCAAGCGGCACATGCAGTCAGGACATGGAAATGTGTATATCGATTCATTTGGTCTTTTCATCTCGACCCCTTTGGCATCACTGTGTGCTCTCATGTTGAGTAAGTGACGTTTCAATGACTTCCATCTGCATAAAAATGACAAGGCATGACTAAAGGCCACAGAGATGAAGCATATGAGTCGTAAATGCTTAGGCTCTGAAACAAAAATAAACTAAGGGTGGTCCAGTATATTACCCGATACGTGGATTATCAAAGAGTATGGCCAGCCTTCTTTTGTCTGGCTTAATTGTCTTTGAATGTCCACCATACAAGTATCTTCTGTGTCCCATCAGAAAATGAGGGAAATTTCCGCCTTGTGTGGTCACGAAAACTTCACTATAGGTGCAAACACTATAGTCTATTGCAGCCATCCTTGAGGAGAAATTCTGGCAACAATGTGTCGTTTTAGAACTATGCCCATACGATGAAATTTCAAAGCTTACATCTGACAAGACAAATACCTTAAATGGAGCAAGTTCCTCATCTGATGCTAGTGTTTCTTTTGTCTGTAGAAGAGGAAACATTTCAAGAAGAGGAGCCATGGTCTTCTCTGATCTGTAAATCTTTCCAGAGGCCAAATAAATTGCAGTCTTATTGTTGAAACCCATCCCACGAAGCATTAATCCAACCTAAAGGTCATGTAGCATAAACATGTAGATCATCAAGACCCTAAACGGAAAATAGTCTTACTACCAAAATGTGCTGAAGAAATAAAGAAGTCAAGAGTTTCACTAACATGCTAACAGTGGTGAGCATCTGTTTTCATATTACATGCAGACATACCTCCAAAGGTGTAAGTGGACATTTCCCGTTCATTCTTATAACTCCTGGCCTTATTACCTTCCCTCTCTTTGTAAACTTCCCTCGCCAACCTATTTCTCTGGCCACATCCATTTCCTTCTTCTCCCCGTCACCACCATCATATACACAACATGAGAAGGCAACCATATCCTGGAAGACAACAAATTAATAGATGCCTTCAAATTTTCCTAACACCAGAAAATAGTGAATCCCAAGTTCCAAATAATATTAAATAATCTTCACGAAGGAAATCAAACCTCCTCAAAACGAAGATGCACTGCGATATATTTCCCATTGCTTTCAGCACTTTTTTCTCTCATTCGAGAAATTAAAGTCTCCGATAGAGTAGCAATTGGGTTTGAAAATTTTAAAGCTTCAAAATTCACCAAGCATCTCAACCGTTGAACAACAGGTGGGGCATCAAATGAGAGTCGGTTTGCAAACGGAGAAATTCGGATGAATCTGTAGTCCAGAACATAGTATAACTTCAGGAACAGTCGCATAATAATAAAAGACGCACATTATCATATTTTAAATCTGAGATATCAAGTGTAATCACTTCTTGAGGTGCTACGATGCAATCAAACTTCGATTCGGGGGACCAAATCAACATTTAATTTCTGATAAATAGTAGCCTATAAAGTATTCAAGCCCCCTCTAAAATTGCAGATTCAAAATGAAAATGTGTTTGAAGAAACAGAAAAGAGAAGTTTAGCATGAATAGCAACATTTGTCTTCCCCTTTTTCCTGCTGAATTGTCTTTTCCCATTTAGCAGAATGAATTTCACCTTGAAATAGTAGACATGAGTAGTGCACGTTCAGAAATACATGTAGATTCTTT
>NC_057795.1:517450044-517463826 GCF_018294505.1 Triticum aestivum | reverse complement strand
TGTGATGGGCAATTTAGGAATTAGATTAGAAAAGAACCAAATGAAGATATCAGATTATCTAGTTAGTAAAGAGGTAATTTAAGGTAGGAATTTGAAGCTGGAGATAAGCTTTATTTGCAAATTAGACACAAGAGATCCAGTCTTGTGGATCAAGTCAGTAGTCCTACATATCAAGAATTGGCGCGTGACTTTTTGAGCAACTATGAGAAATCCAAAGTGGCAACGTTAAATTAAGCGAATCTACTACCCAGGTATTAGGCCTTGCAGTGGCTAGACGAGGGTGGGTTGCCCATTCCCCACCTTTGAACCCTTGCCAGTTCATCCCTTTAACACAAATAATGCAGACCATTTCCAAAAGAACTGGATGATGTCAGGTTCATTCCCGACAAAACAGCAGTATCCAGATATAGGAAAATTGACTTGTTTAAACTGTAAACTAGGTCTTCTGTTTTCATTTTCCTAAAATCTGGAGAAACATCCCTTTTTTCATACATTAAACTAATTTTCATCTGAATCTAACTGTAAAGAGAAGAGTCAACAATTTAACAATCTTCAGAACAATCGTTCAAACTAGGCAGTCCCACTGGTTATGGCACCTTTGAAAGAAAGGAACTGAGTCACCACAACAAGTTGTTACAAGCCAGTTTCCAGTGTAAGAAGGTATCTCACTAACAAAACTGAGCACGATACTGGTGAAGAGATGCCCCAACCATATTTCATCAATAATTGCTAATATCAGAATGTCCTACGTTAACTAACTGCATATAGGTCAAGGGATGCAAAATGATTGTTCTTAGGGTACCCTATGACCCTACTTAATTCAACCAAATGAACAAAATTTCTGAAAGTGACTTGATTTTGAAAACTTAGTTCATTTGGTTGAACTGAAAGGGGTCAGAAGGTACCCTAGGGTAACTTTTAGGGTACCCATTTGCACCCCTGTATAGGTCCATAACTAAGGCTAGAAGTTCTTGCAGAAGCATATCACTTACATAGTTACATCGCATGCAAGGGAAGTGAATAACGAAAAATCCGACTTCCTCCGTCCGGAATTAGTTGACGCTCAAACAGATGTATCTAGATTTGAGTGCCAGATACATCCGTTTGAGCATCAACTAATTCCGGACGGAGGGAGTATATACGTATGATCCCCACTAATTTATTTATCTCAACATGCAAGCATGCCACATCACCATACAGTTATGGATGAAGTAAGGCCCACCTCAACATGCAACCATGCATGGAAAAATACCCACCACCACAAGCAACCATGCATGGGAAAATACTTTTCATTCTATTATTCAACTTATATTCAATAAATATTTTACAATTATACATAATCAAATATAATAAGTCGAATATATTTTTAATTTTGGTTCACGTCTTATTAATCTAAATATTTATATTCCACAAAATCATATCTCATTGAAATATATTGCAACCGATTCCCGCAGCAAAGCGCGGGGTATCATCTAGTTTAGATAACACGGCAAAACATATGCATAATAAACCAGCATACAGCCAAAATAAATTCACGCAAGCAACTTTAATTCCGAAGTGACAAGTGATTTGGATTTTAACTCACCTTTCTTCAACTAACTTCGGAAGAACAACATCTTCGTAGTATTTACTAGAAGACCAAGCCTTTATCTTGAAATTGAATACATTGCTTAGATTGTGACCAAAACGCTCCATTACAAAATCAGGCACTTTGTTAACTACTCGAACATCATTCTGTAGACGTTTTACAAAGTGTTCTTCATCATAAATATCCCTGAATTTGCTGTACCCAAAAGAAGACATCAGCAAGCATATTTGTGTTACTAAAATTACAGTTGTATAAAATTTAACTTTAAGGAGCCTGAACAAAAGGCACAGGCATCTATTCAACAAGAAGGAATATATAAGTTGTCCAGCACCCAATGCAGCCCAAAGTCCAGTACTGTGTGCTAGTTCATCTCTTAAATATTTAGTTAATCTCATTCTTTATAACCTTAACAGTAAAAGTAACCGCCATTCCTATAATGATTTCAAATTATCGATGCAACATGCAAATAAGGATAACAACCCATATCAGTTTTGGCCCTTTTTGGAGTGATACCCTGTGTAGTCAACTACAACTAGCAAGAGAGTGTACAAGCCACTTCATATATGATAAATTTGTTTGTTTTAGACGAACATACAGAAGGAGAATTGGGGTGGGTGAGATTGGGTGGGGGAGGGGTGTATCCTGGTTCCAACTTTGACAGTCTTAATTGACATGACATTCTAATGTGAAGTTAAGCCTTATAAGGTACTCCCTCCGTCCCAAAATAAGTGTCGCTGATTTAGTACAACTTCAGTACAAAGTTATACTAAATCAGCGACACTTATTTTGGGACGGAGGGAGTAATGATCAAGCATACGAGACTGAAGAGCAACTTAACTGTTCTAGAAACCTCAAGGTTTGAAAGAAAAAACTGAGTAACATGGTGTTTGGGAGAGGTACATATGACTGACAAAAATGGTACAGGAAACAGACAAAGGGACATGTGCATACCAAAAAAAAAAAAACAGGCAAACATCCAAACAAAGGCCAATTGGTTTGGGCACAAACCAAACACACCGTTATCGAGCAATAATACCTATATTTCAGACTTACTGTCAAGTAGACAGCTAGTCAAAAATGTATTTGAGAATGGAGTGGGAGAAATGAGGAGACCTTGGATCCTTCCAAATGCTGTGGAAATGGAAATTCGGAATAATAAGAGTAGCATTTAGAAAACCAGCAATAGCAACCGCATTGCATATCTGGAAACAAGAAAAACCATTAGAAAGATAAGCCCAAGTGAGTAACTTAAGTTACCAGAAAACAAGTATGACGTGAACAAACATAAACTGTCACATATGAAGAACCGTTGAGAGAAGGCAACTACCGATGTCCTTTGTTGATTCAAACCACCATTTGCCTCCACATATATGTAGCCATTTGATTCAGGCAAACCTACACGAGTTATGAAAAACTATTAGGCACCAATTTGGTGGTGCTGTGTCTTGCAAACTTAAGAAGACATCCATGTGAATTCTGTAAAACTAACACGCCTTAGTGTTCCAAGTATGTTAAACTTGGTCAGAAAAGTGTATCAGGTTGATGAACAACTAATCTTCATGATTCTCAAAAAAAAAAAAAAAACTAATCTTCATGAGACTTTAACAACCCATCCATGTAAAGCATGATTGGTCTCAGAATGTTTTCATGCATGCTGGTAAGTTTTCGCAAGGGAACTCACCACAAAGGAGCTGTGCCTAGATAATGGAGAGAAACAAGATCTGACATGATATTCGCATTTGAAAAACAAGAAGATGAAACGGTGGTGACAGTGTAACTCCTGACCAACAAATCCGTAAGACATCACAGTTAAGTTCCTCATGATAGAATACAAGAAAGCAGGTCTTCTCTACCACAAATCTGAATGCGTTCGGGGGTTTATCGACATGTGGAAAAAAAACATATCTCAATGGGATTTCACCCAAATAAAGAAAAACATATTATCAGGAAGAAAAAACAAAAGGCAGGTATAGATGGCGTACTGTTTGTCAGATTGTGTATGCAAGGTCGCCAGACACCACCTTTGTAAGTTTGCCTCCATACAGTTGCTAACTACAAAAACATGACAAGGTGAGAGAATGAAGCGTGTATGCAAAATATACATAGATTGTAAAATGGTGAGCAAGACAATTATGTGGATGAAGCAATAGAAATATCATAAAACACATAGAGTGGAATAAACCAGTCAGATGTCGCACACTCTTCTTCTATTCAATCAGGCAGGTGTATTAAATTCAGAAGCGCGAGAATTCGTCCTCCTGTCAAACAACTTGCGGGCATTCAGAGGTTACATTGCTGAACGAACAGATCAGCAACATACCTTGAGCCTGCAGCTAGCAAACCAAGGTGCACTATCTAACTCAAGCAGTCAAGCAGGAGTGACTAGATCTTATAAGACGCTTGACAAACCGAATCAAGCTTCTGATGATGAGGACCCTTTAGTAGTTTGGGTCATCCACGGGCTGCAACGATCACATGAAGTAGGAAATAGCTAAGGAAAATCCGACAGGTCAACAACCACTCCACTGCCATTTCAGGCTATTTGAAGGAGACCACAGCTGAATTCGAACTAATCAACTTGGACTAAACTAATCTAAATAGATACCAACAACCACTTGCTAATGGCGCGTGGTACACTAACTACATCTGCTAGATCAGTAAATAACTTTGACACGCCAAGTCAACCAAGCCAGCCCACTTGGTAACAGCGACACAGTTGTTACAGTCACTTAAAACGGCCAAGCATTTGCGCCCACATTGCAGCGGAAGATCGAAATGCGGCGAGGAAGGGGGCAACGAGGAGAGGAGGCACTGATTAAGGCCACTGACTAACCGCGTCGGTGGAGTTGTCGGCGTCCATGTCTGGGCGGAGGCGCGCGTACAGCTGGGGGCTGCGGTAGACGGAGCCTGGCCCGGAGCGCGTGATGATCCGCGGCACGACGTCGAGCGGGAGCGAGCCCATGTAGAGCAGCATGGCGGCGACGTAGAGCAGCGGCGCGAAGAGGAAGACGGCCTGCCTCCGCAGCAGCGCGGCGAGCAGCGCCCGCGCCGCCCGCCTGGCCGCGGCGCCCCACCCGGTGGCCCCCGCCGCCGCCGCCTCCTGGGACCCCCTCGTCGCGCCCGCCTTCCCCGGTGTCCGCCTCCCCGCGCCGCCGCGCAGGGGGGACGGGGGCGGGGGCGGGGACGGCGTGCCCGCCGCCCCGCCGAAGCTCCCTAGGCGGCTGTACACCTGCTGGCCCTGCATCGGGCCGCGGCAAAGCCGCTGGCCACTCCGGGGCTAGGTTTAGGGCTGGCCGCCCGCCGCGCGATCGCGCAATGGAGGCGGACGGGAGACGGTAGGGCGGCCGCGCGACCGAGGGGAGGCGCGGCGGTGCGCGTCACGGTGCCGTGCGCGGAGGGGGGAGGCGCTGGTGCGCGGCACGTTGGGCGGCCTCGGTCGCACGCGGCGGGCCACTGCACTGCGCGAGCCGAGCTGGAGTCCGGTCTGGGCTTTTAGAAACCGCCCGTGCTTCTTTTTGCGAGAGTCAAACCTCAAACGGAACCAGAAAGGGGAGGAAAGAGACGGGGCACGGCGATCTCCAAGCGCATCCGACGGCGCAAAACCTAACCGCGATGAGCTTACGAATCTGCACTAGTAGAGCAACTCCAACGTCTCTAAAATAAGAGTAAAATACACCCACAGTACCTGCACTCTCCGTATAAAATCACTTTGGTCACTGTACTCTGGCAACTGCAAATTACGGTCATTATGCTAACGTTGCTTGCTCACCATACGGTCACTTGCGCCCGAAACGTACGTATTTGCACAGCTGGCATGCGATTTTTGCAATTACACCCTCCCCTATCCCTCTTCCCCTTCCCCTCCCACTCGTTCCCCATTCCACATCCTGAGAAATCCCTAGCTCGCAAGTCGCGGCCGCCGTCTCAGCCGCGCGTCGTCGCCATCCGCGCCCACCCTCGCTCGCTGCCCCGCCCCCACTCCACCACCTGCCTCCACTCCCGCACGCAGCCGGAGTCGGCACGCAGGATATCCAGCGCGAGCTTGTCCTCCGCTACGAGCTTGTCGACGACGACCATGTCCAGCGCGAGCTCGTCCGGGATAGGTGACGGTGTTGCTGCTGTTGTGCTCCCTCTAATCAAGTGCCCTGACTGCAGTCAGACTGTGAGGCGATTCTTCTCGCAGACCCCGGCGCATACGAACATCTTCTTCTACAAATGCATGAACCATAATGTGAGTGATTTCTGGCATCTTCTGCAAATACATTTGTGTTGTTGTCTGAATTTGTTCATGGTTTTATATGCTTTTTTGAACAGCCAAAGAAAGGTGGTTGTGATTTCTGGCACTGGGAGCTATCATATGTTCTGCATTTGGTGAAATATGGTCATTCGGGAAGGCATGAGCATCAAGCAGGGCAGGGGCATGGCCAACTTGCTGGGCAAGGGCATGGCCAACAACCTGGACATCTTCTGGTGCAAGAGGAAGGGATTAAAGAGATGAGAAGATCAGTAGTTGCAGTAGGAAATGAGGTTGTGGTTGTCTTGAAAATGATAGTTGCTTTACTATTTGCACTTGTTGTGTTGTGTGGAGTTGCAGTGTTAAAAATGTGATCTTTGTGTGTTGGGGAATATGGATGTATCAAATGAGAGTATGATGAATGAATTTAACAAGATTGTTATTTTTGTGTTAATTATGATGCAATTTGTCAAGTGATGAATGAATATCGATGCCTTCGAGCAAAGTCGTGCCTAGAATATGGATGTACCAAATAATGCAATTTATCCCAAACAAACTTCTGTCTCGACTCCAACTTGCTTCATTACATATCAAGATTCAATACAGAAGCATTACAAAGTTGACATCCATACTCCACTTGGTAAGAGTAGAATGAAGTTCAACTAAATGCTCCATCTGAGTAACAAAATTAAGATCACCAGTAGTTTGATGAGAAACAAAATAAAGATCATAGTTTTTAAGATCACTACACTTAATGAACTAAAGACTAGAGGATGAACATTCATCTGAATTCATCAAACATGTTGACCTTGTGTTTTTTTGCTTTGTTGGACATAGTAGAAGCAGCCCTCTTTGCTTGTGCAGCAGCCTTCTTCTCCTCTGCTTCCCTAAGCTTTGCTTGTAGATGAGCTTCTCTCCTGGCAATTGCAACTTTCCTCCTTTCTTCTATCTCTGCTGCCATTTTCTGTGCTTTCTTTGCCTTCTCTTCTTCTCTCTTTGCTAGTGCTTCTGCTCTCTTCTTTGCCTTCTCTTCTTCTTTCTTTGCTAGCGCTTCTGCTCTCTTCTTTGCCTTCTCTTCTTCTTTCTTTGCCTTCTCTGCTTCTCTTCTAGCAAGCACATCAGCAGCTTGCTTCTCATGGGACTCATACCTTTGCTCTTGTGTTGCATCTCTCTGTGCAGCAAAGACCTTTTCTTTTATAATTCTCATAGCTGCAGCCTTCATAGCAAGGTCTCCTGCTGCTGTTGAGGTGCTTGTTGTCCCTGTGCCAAGGGCTTCTCTAGCAGCAGTAATAAAAGAACAGTCTGGCAAAGGCCTAGGAGTAGTAGTTGTCTTTGTCATAGGTCTATGAATAAATAATTCAAAGAAAACATGGTCATGTCTTGAAGCATATCATTATTGAGCAGAAATGAACAATATGAGACAAGTTATAGTTAGAAATAGGTAAGTACCTGGAAAATCATTTCATTGAGCATATCATGAGTATACACAACAGATAGAGGAATTTGGTCATTGATATCCTACAGAAATAAAAACAAAACTGCTCAGCATCGTTGAAGTACATCTAGTAAATGACAAGAACAAGCATCAAGATTGATAGCAGTAGAACATAAAAACCTGTGTATGTTGTGCCTCTTGCTGTTCTTGAACATTTGGTGCTTCCTCTTGCTGTTCTTGAACATTTGGTGCTTCCTCTTGCTGTTCTTGAACATTTGGTGCTTCCTCTTGCTGTTCTTGAACATTTGGTTCTGCCTCTTGATCTTCTTCAGTAGTTGGTTCTGCCCTTCTCCTTCTCCTGACATGTTGCTTTGGGGCAGGAACATATGGGGGTATGCCAGCTTTAAGATCAGAACATGAACGCCTATTGTGTCCAGGTAGTTTGCAGTGCCCACAGTGGATAACTACACCATGCCTTGTCATTCTGGTTCCACCTCTCCCATCTGCAACTTCTTCAGGAGCCCTCCTCCTATTATGACCAGGATTTCCAACCTTCTTCACATAAAGAGGTGGTGCAATAGGACATCTATTCATCTTTGTCCACTCTCTTCTATCTTTGCAAGGCACAATAAAATGAGAGTATGCCTTGTGGTAAGATTCAATGGAGTAACACTTGTGCACTAGCTCAATTGGTGATTTTCTTTCTCTTCTGAAGCATGCTATTGAGTGAGGGCATGGTATTCCTGTCAAATTCCACCTTCTACAGCTGCAGCTCTCCACATTTATCTCAACAATGAAGGTGTACCCTCTGTCCTCCACAGAATATATGCCATCTCCAGCTAATTCAGCATAACATGTGTTAGCTAATTCTGTGTTCTTGTCTAGTCTTTTCTTAATCTTTGGGCAAATTGGAGATGTCCAGCTCAACATCTCTTCATTTTTTGTAACCATCCTAGTAGTTAGTTGTGCCTTAATCCTGTCTATCATAGAGAGGATTGGCAACTCTCTTGCTTCTAAAATGTACCTGCATTGCATAACTACACATATGAGCTCACTAACAATTTAAATATTCACAATGAGCTCAATAGCAATGCAAACATTGACAATGTAAATATTGACAATGAGCTCACTTACTTATTGAAGACCTCACAATTGTTATTCAACAAAATATCACACTTGGGAAGGTCCTCTTGAAATGCTCTCACCCAAGTGTTGGGGTCCAGAGCATATAGCCAATCATAAGCTCTCTTGCTCAAAGCCTTCATCTCCTCCATGCTCTCTTCCCAAGCAGTGACAGTTGTGCTTCTAGCACACTTCCAGAGCTGGTTTTTTAGCACATCACCTCTATGACCAGCTCTTGTGAAATTCTGCCACAAGTGCCTCACACAAAACCTGTGCTTTGAGTGAGGAAACAAGGCTTCCACTGCATTGATAATTCCCTGAAATTTGAAAGCACACTGTAAATTAACTGAAACTACACATAATTAACTGACAGTGCATTGCAAAATTACTCAAAGTGCATTGAATTATAACTGAACTGAAAGTGAATAGTATCTGAATTGAAAATACACTGAAAGTGAATAGTAACTGAACTGAATTTACCTTTTGTCTGTCAGACATCAGCGTCCAGGGCTCAGTGTTTATAATTCCAAGGTCCTGCTTCAAAGCCCTAAGAAACCATGTCCAGGTGTGGGTGTCTTCCACTTCAACATAAGCAAAGGCCAATGGATAGATACAATCATTTGGGTCCATGCCAATGGCACTCAGCAGTACACCACCATACCTGGTCTTGATATGACATCCATCAAGACATATCACAGGTCTACATCCTTCCAAAAATCCTCTTTTACATGCATCAAGACAGAAATAACATCTTTTAAACCTCTCTTCATTATCAAGCGGGACAAAAAAAGTGCTACCAGGATTAGATCTTCTAACTTCATTTGCATAGTCCCATAGCAGATTGTACTGTTGTTCTTCATCTCCATGTATAACATTCATCGCTAATCTTCTGGCTCGCTGCAATTTGCTTCTGGTGGGTGTCATGTTCCAATCTTTTTGGACAATCCTGCTGAAGTTCCTCATATTCATGTGATCATCAGCCCTGAAATGCTCAACATACTTCTCTGATAGAAATCTAGAGGTAAAAGACCTCACTTTCCACTTCTTGCAGCAAGTATGCTCAGTGGTCATTCTCTTGATCATCATGCACTTGGTCCTGCTGTCATGAGATGCCCATAAGTACCATGAACATCCTTTTTCACACCTAGCTGAAATTCTTTTCCTATCATTTATTGGGAGTGAGATATCAACTCTGTTCTTGCAGCTATATTCCCTAATGGCTTTCCTTAACATCTCTGGTGACTGGAATAACTGTCCAACTTTGAACACAGGATCATGCATATCTTCTGGCCTGAATGTATTGAAGTTGTGCTTCAGCTCATCCTCATCAGAATCTGGCATCTGAAGATCTTCCTCATCAGAAGAAGCTCCAATATCTGCAGCTTTCTTTCCTTTTACATCTATTACCACCTCTTCTATTTGATCTTCTAGAAGATCTACATCTCCATCAGATATAACATAATCACTGTCCACAATTTCATCCCCATTTTCTGAATCACTAACTCCTCTTCCAGCATGAGAAAGACTGCCATCATCTACATCTGACTGTGCATATTCATCATGTTCCTCTTCCACAACATCTTCCTCCTGTTCCTCTTCCACATCAGCCTCATCCTCTTCCTCAGCATCTGCCATATACTGCTCAATTTCTTCCTCATTGAATTGCTCATCACCTTGCCCCTCTTCCATGTTCTGCCCAGCCTCCTCTGCATTGTCATCACCTTGCTCCTCTGCCATATTTTGTTCAGACATTCTCTCTGCAAATTTCTCCTCTTTTACTTTCCTAGGACTGATCACATGAGGTAAATCATTGACAGGAAAGACCACAACATCATCCCATTCGATACTCCTGTAGCTCTCATCATGGTCAAGGAATAACTGAATTTCTTTATGTCCAAAAACTACACAAGCACTAATATTGTCACAAGCTTCCTGGGAATTCATTTTCCTAAGACCACCAGTCTTAATTTGCAACCCTGGCAAACACCAATATACATCCAATCTACCTGCCATCTCATAGCCTAGATCTTCAACTATCCTTTCCAATTCAGACATGGTCAGTTTCGCAGACGGCACATAATCATACCAAGCAGTTTTTCCATTGCAGTAACTCCTGTAGCTACCTTGGCCAACAAAGAAACCACCATGATTTATGCCTAGACTGCACGGATAATCATAATTGTATTCCTCTGCAAAATAAAAAAACAGAGCAAAAACCCCTCTTTTATTTCAGAGCAACAAAGGAAAATCATTCATCTAGCCCTAACAATCACTGCAAAATCAGCAAACTAACCCTAACTACAAATCCCCTCTTTTATTTCAGAGCAACAGAGGAAAATCGGCAAAACCCCCTCTTTTATTTCAGAGCAACAGAGGGAAATCGTTCATCTAACCCTAACAATCACTCGAAATCGAGACTCCTACAAAGAGATGCGAACCGAAGGGCGAAGGATTTGAGAGTGCTCACCGTATGCCGGCGTCCGTGCATGATCAGGTCGACGGAGGAAGGGCTTTGGCTCGCTGCTGCTTCCTCCAACATCCAGCGAGTCGAGGGCGTCTTTTGCTCCGGCCGACGAACCACCTCCGCCGGTCATGGTAGCCGCCGCGACGGGAAACCCTAGCGGACAAGCAACGCGACAGCGATCGCCTGGGCTCTCTCCGCTCCCCCTTTCCTCTCTTCTCTCTGTGCAGAAGTGGAACGAAGCCACGCGGCCGATGTTGAATGGGGAACGACTGAACGAGCTAGGGATTTGATGGTGGGAGGGGGAGGGGAAGAGGGATAGGGGAGGGTGTAATTGCAAAAATCGCATGCCAGCTGTGCAAATACGTACGTTTCGGGCGCAAGTGACCGTATGGTGAGCAAGCAACGTTAGCATAATGACCGTAATTTGCAGTTGCCAGAATACAGTGACCAAAGTGATTTTATACGGAGAGTACAGGTACCGTGGGTGTATTTTACTCCTAAAATAACAGCCGTTGGGGCAATAAAAACCTCTTCATCAGTTCTCTTGACTTTATCCTTAGAGGATCCCGTAAAATAGATTCTTTCGTTCGTGCTGATTTTTAAGATGGCTTTCCCGTATCATTTTTGACGAGATTGCAACCGCCTTAAACTTTCACGTGACACCACCTAGAACGTCATCTCGTCGAAACCTCGTCGGAAAGTCCCCGCCGCTCGCACCACAACAATGTTGCGCCGCCGCCCACTTATGCCGTTAGCCGCCGCTCGCCCGCCGATGCCTCGTCCGTGTTGTTAGCCGTCGTCACCCGTGCCTGTCGCTGCCTCGACCCTCGTTGTCATCTGTGACTACTAACACGCCCCTCCCGGACAGCCACCGACCACTCACCGGTGGCACTGACTAGCGGATCCTAGGGATTATCTTTTTTGTGTAATTAAAAATAAGTAAAAATGCACTGAAGGGAAGAAGATTAGGGAACCTACAAAAGTTGCTTTCAAAAATCTTCACTCCACTTACGGGAAGACCAAAAAGCCATTTATACGTGAAGTTTTTTAGGGTATCTGTTGTAGTCACTCTAAGTAGCACAGCAGAGCGAACCAATCTGTGGTTGGATGGCGGTATCCCCAGTCCACCAAGGTTCAAGTCCCGATTTCGCATTATTTCTGAAATTATTTCAGGATTTCCGGCGATGCGCTTTCAGTGGGAGGAGACGTTCTCGTCAACGACCAGGCGTCTACGGTGACTTCGTAAATCTCAAGATGATATGCCGGCTCAGTCGAAGGTGTTCATAGGGGTCGGATATGCGTGTGTGCGTTCATAGGGATGAGTGTATACGCGTATGTATGAGTGCTTGCATCTGTACTATGTTCAAAAAGAAGAAGCATAGCAGAAAATCCAATTTTGCCCTCTTTTCCCATCAAAAATGTGTAGTACGGACCATACAAAAGCACTTTGACAAAAAAAACACGGATCCTTACAAATGCCAGAGTACATCGAACTTTGGAGTGCTCAAGCTGCATTCATCGGCGGTGTGTCGCACATAAAGCTTGTTGTCGCCTCTACATCTTCGATTCAACGGAGCAAATTTGTTAAAACCTAAGAGCTCGCCAACGTTGCCTAGCAAAAAGAAAAAAGGAAAAAAAAAAGAGCTTGCGAACGTTGAACTCGTTGATGCTGAGACTAAACTGAGAGACAAACGAAAAAAAAAACTAAAAAACTGAAAACTAAACTAAGGAGAGAATTTTCAAAGTGTCATGCGCAGCCAGGTGGCGCTCTCCACTGTGCTAGGAAGAGGCCAGCAACAGCTCGGTTCAGTTTCAAACGGAAAAAAGGGGGAAAGGGTGGAGGAGAAAGCGACTGGTGAGTCAAGGAACGTACTCCCAGCGCGTTTCAGGCGCTTAACTCGGGCGGTTAAGGTGCGGAACAGCGAGGGCTAATGGTTATGCACTGCCAGTGGTGCGGTCCTTGATTTCGATAGCGATGGTCCCGCTGTCTGGGGGTAGTTGGAGCCGTGAATAAGTCCGAGACAACACTGTGCTAATCATAAGCCAGGCCTATGGATTTGGTGGCGAGGCCGTGCACGGCAACAATGTGCTAAAACTAAACTAATCATTAGTCATCTTTAAAAAAAACTAATCATTACTCCCTTTTTTACCTGAGAAAAGATCAATGATTTTCGCAAAAAAAAAAGATAAATGATTTGGGGGTGAATCCTACAGCCCACGGGGATACTTACAGCCTTAGAGCAACTCCAACGGGCCGACCCAAACGGACGGCGATTTCGTCCGTTTTTTGTCCGTTTGGGTCGGCCAGGCGGACACGAGCGTCCGCTTCCGCGGTTGGGTCGGTGCGTACGCCCAACGCTGGCGCGACCCATTTTGACAGTGTAAAAAAACTGAATGCATGTATATTTAAGATAAAAACTAAATTAATTAAACATTAAAGCCGGCCACGAAGGCCGGCGGGAGTCCACGCATCCACATTAGCATTTAAGAAAAATAAAAACAAACTAAAAAAACTAGGCGCCGGCGCGCTGCCCTAGGCATCGTCGTCGTCGTCCTCGGGGTCCGTAAGGTTGATGAGCGTCGGCGCCGGACCGGCCCAGCCGAACGCCGTGTTCCAGAGCGCGACCTCGTCGCGGCGCTGCTCTGGCGTTAGGAGCGCCCGCTGGCGACGCACCTCCTCCGCGTGCGCCCTAGCCGACCGCGGCGCCGCCGATACTGGGATCCTCTCCGGATCCAGATGCCAGTCGTGCGGCAGGGTCACGTCGGGGTAGGGTAGAGGCACACGGTGGCGTCAGTGCCACTTCGCCTGTTGCACGGGCACGTTCACCCGCTGCCTCTGCCGGCGAGCCGACGCAGGCGAAGGCGGGGTGAACTCCAAGGGAAAGGGGACGGCAGGGGCCTTGCCCTTCGACTTGCTGCTGCTGCTTAGGGTTTGCTTG
>NC_057795.1:517318831-517449782 GCF_018294505.1 Triticum aestivum | reverse complement strand
GATGAGAACTGGATGAGGGCGGCCCCGTCACACGGTCAGCTTAAAAAAGGACGACCGCCATCGCTGACGCATGGGCCCGGGGTCATAAATTAAGCTGACCGGCGAGGTGGCGGGTAGTTGGGCGACCACCAGGTGAGGCCGCGGTGGACATCGAGAAGGCGTGTGTGGCGTCCGTTCCTCGTCCGCGCCGACGCATTTGGGGCGCAAATTTGGGCCGCAAATGCGTCGGCACAGACGTGAAGCAGACGTGTTTTGGGTTTGGGACGGGGCATTGGGCCTTCACTTTTGTCCGCGCGGATCCAAACGAACGACGGCGAGCGAAATCGGTCGCCCCGTTGGAGTTGCTCTTATACCGGAATAAAGCGCAGCATTTGTGCGACTGATGATAGTTCACGAGACCATTGCCGCTTGCGTCCAAGAGTCCAAACTCCAGGGTTGTTGACCTGTTCGTTGCCGCCTTCTTAGGTGGCGAGCGCCTAAAAACCTTGGCCAAGAGGACTGCTGAGAGCATCTCCAATAAATAATGCAAATTTAGAGATGTAAAACAGAAGATGTAAAAATTTACATCTTGAAAAAAAATGCCTTTTGCATCTTTAAAAAAGGGCTAACTCCAACAGATGATGTATATTGGTGATGTAAAATTTCAACTCCAATAGATGATGCAAATGAAAATGTAAGAAGAGCCGTGAAGAGCGCCAGCGGCCAAACACCGAGAGCTGGGAGGAGTGATGGCGGACCGAGCGGCTGCAGCGCATGAGTCGGCGATTGAGCGACGAGAGTCGGGGGGTCGAATCTGGCGGCGGCGGCTCGAATGGCTAGCGGCGCGGCTGTGAATCGAGCGGCGGATTGGTCGCGGCGGGGCGGTGGGGCGACGGTCGTGCAACGCGAGATGGTCGAGTCTGACAGCGGGAAAGCGACAACGGCGTGGCGGTAGGTGTGCGGCTCGAATTCGGCAGCGGCGGGGCATCGTGGAGAGGTCAAGTCATGCGGCGGCGCTCCGGTGGCGGTGAAGTGGCTAATTCGGCCAATTTGGAGGTGGGCGGCGGCGGATCCGCTATAGGGGGCGGTGGAGCGGGCGGATTTGACAGGGGCGACGGCGGCGTGTTGCGGTCGACGAGTGGCATGGCGGTTGAAGTGCAGCAGTACAGACTCAAATCGATGGCCAAGGTAGAGCGGCGGGAGGCACGGATAGCCGACGGGGTCGCGACAAGGCGGAGATGGACGGGCGGCTGGCGGCGGCAATGTTTCCGGCCAGAAATCGCCGGCGGCGAAGGCGAGCGGGAGGCAGGCGGGCAGGCGGGTGGAATGAAACTGAAAAGCGGTTGGCGGTTGGTGCACGACCGCGAGTTTTACATCTCATGTAGGTGAAGATGTATATTTGCACCGTGAAGTGTTGTAGCTCACATTTCTGGGAGGCGAAGATGTAAATGTTTTTGCATCTACATCATCTGTTGGAGAGGGGTTTTTGGGCGTCAGAGATGCAAAAGTTAGGTATTTTTGCATCTACATCTTCTATTGGAGATGCTCTGATGATAAAAAGGTGGAATCTTGCTTTTCTGTGGCCCAATTCTTTTGGTCGATCCTTCCAGAATCTTGAGAATCGATCCTCCACCCAGCTTCTTCCAGAATTTTCAACCCATATTTTTTTTACAATCCTAGCTAGTTAGGATGTAAATAGCTAGGATTGTACAAAAAATATGGGTTCAACATTCTGGAAGAAGCTAGGTGGAGGGTCGACTCTCAAGATTCTAGGAGAATCGGCCAAAAGAGTTGAGCCAGAATGTTGTTGAAAGATCGTGGATGTCGCCTAGAGGGGGGGGGGGTGAATAGGCGCTTTAAAATAATTACGGTTTAGGCTTGAACAAATGCGGAATAAACCTAGCGGTTAATTTGTCAAGCACAAAACCTAAAACAACTAGGCTCACCTATGTGCACCAACAACTTATGCTAAGCAAGATAAGTAACTATGCGATAGCAAGATATATGACAAAGAACAATATGGCTATCACAAAGTAAAGTGCATAAGTAAGGGCTCGAGTAAGAGATAACCGAGGCACGCGGAGACGATGATGTATCCCGAAGTTCACACCCTTGCGGATGCTAATCTCTGTTTGGAGCGGTGTGGAGGCACAATGCTCCCCAAGAAGCCACTAGGGCCACCGTAATCTCCTCACGCCCTTGCACAATGCAAGATGCCGTGATTCCACTAAGGGACCCTTGAGGGCGGTCACCAAACCCGTACAAATGGAGACCCTTGGGGGCGGTCATCGAACCCGTACACTTTGGCAACCCTTGGGGGCGGTCACCGGTACCCGTCAAATTGCTCGGGGCGATCTCCACAACCTAATTGGAGACCCCGACGCTTGCCCGGAGCTTTACACCACAATGATTGAGCTCCGAACACCACCAACCGTCTAGGGCGCCAAGGCACCCAAGAGGAACAAGCTCTAGGGTGCCCAAACACCCAAGAGTAATAAGCTTCTCAAACTTCACTTCCACGTATCACCGTGGAGAACTCAAACCGATGCACAAATGCAATGGCAAGGGCACACAGAGTACCCAAGTCCTTCTCTCTCAAATCCCACCAAAGCAACTAATGCTAGGGAGGAAAGTAAGAGGAAGAACAAGAAGGAGAACACAAAGAACTCCAAGATCTAGATCCAAGGGGTTCCCCTCACATAGAGGAGAAAGTGATTGGTGGAAGTGTGGATCTAGATCTCCTCTCTCTTTTCCCTCAAAAACTAGCAAGAATCCATGGAGGGATTGAGAGTTAGCAAGCTCAAAGAAGGTCAACGATGACGGCAAAAACGAGCTCAAGAGATGGGGAACCATTGGGGAAGAAGACCCCCTTAAATAGGTCCCCACGAATCTGCCCGTTATGTGCAGAAACATGTAGGACCGGTACAACCGGTGCACGAACCGGTACAACCGGCCAAAGCAGAGGAAAAACCAACCTGGGAAAAGCTCTAAGCGGTACAACAGCCTGGGGAACCGGTAGTACCGGTTAAACCGGTTAAACCGGTCAACAACCGCCCAAGAACCGCTCCAAAACAGAAACTAGTCCGGTGGTAGAGCGGTACATGGCCGGTACAACCTCCGGACCAATTCTGGAGCGGTACAACCGCTCCAAACACCGGTTGTACCGGTCAAGCGGTACAACCTCTCTACGGGGCGGTACAACCTCTCTATGTAAAACAGGCAATATCAAAACAGCCACAACTTTTGCATACGAGCTCCGAATTCGATGAAACCAAGTTTGTTGGAAAGCTAGCAACAAGGGCTAACACAATCTTGATAGAAATATCAATAAGAAGCAAATGAGAAAAGGCCCATAAGAAAATGGTGAGAACCCTTCCTTGGATAAGACCCGTAAAACCTCCAACACCGAAAACATCATAGAAGACGCATGCGAACTCCGTTTTCGATGAACTCAAGCTTGTCATCAAGATGACCATAAGCTCTAAGACTCACAAAGAGAACCAAACAAAAACAAAGAAACATGATGCAAGGATGCAATGGTTTGAGCTCTCTACTAATGATACGATCAAGCTACCAACTTGAGAGCCCCCCTTGATAGTACGGCAAACGATCCTATAACCCGGTCTCCCAACTACCACCACGAGACCGGTAAAATAGAAAACCTATCAAGGGCAAACCTTTGCCTTGCACATGGTCCACTTGAGCTAGATGAAGACGATCTTGACTCCCTCAAGTTGGACCACCTTTCTTGATTGTGTTGGCTCGATGAAGACTAGATGATTGCTCCCCCATAGTCCACTATGGGTGAGCGACTCTTCGGCACATCTTCACAAATCCATTGACACCACAATGGATGGCAAGATTCAAGCACTTGATCTCTTCGTGATGCTCCACTTGAACTTGCACATGGCAATCTTGATGACGATCAACACTTGATGCCATCCTTTCCATGGGTTGTATGATATCTTCCTCTTGATGCAAGCCCATGGATACGTACCTAACCCCACATAGAACTCTCACATAGACCATGGGTTAGTACACAAAGTGCAATGGACAAAGCTTACCATACCATGGGATCACTTGATCCCTCTCGGTACATCTTCTACGCTTTGTGAGTTGATCAACTTGATTCACTATTGACTTAGTCTTGATCAACCTTAAATCTTTGCAACTCTCTTCATTTGTATGATGTATTGAAGGTAAACATGAATGATCACACAACCTTCTTCTTCAAGACATGCTTGTAATAAGCTCAACACTCACATGACCAATCTTTGGATAATTCCTTAATAGCACCTTGGTCAACTCCTAAACTCCTTGAAACCAACACATGGAATTCAAGAAAAGCCTATGGACAGATCCTTTAAATATAACTCAAGACAACCATTAGTCCATAGAGATTGTCATCAATTACCAAAACCAAACATGGGGGCACCGCATGTTCTTTCAATCTCCCCCATTTTGGTAATTGATGACAATCACTTTCAAGAGAGTTTATATAAGGAATTATGCATCACCATGCAATGCAATAAAAGTGTAATGAAAGAGATGCAAATGCTAAGGAACAAAACCAAAGCAAGAGGAGATAGCTCTCTAAACTTCTCCACAAAACTCTCTGAAACTTCTCCCCCATTGGCATTGATTGCCAAAATGGGAGAAAAGCTTAGAAGGCCAATATAAATTGTGGTCCTCCATAAATTGTGTATTTCTCAACAAGAGAGTGAAATGCAATACACATATCCAACTGACAATACTTGGAGGAAGACAAACTATATTGAGGCACAAAGATTGCAAAAAAAAAATGATATGCCACAAAGACATAACAAAGAGAGAAACAAGCAATCAAAAGATACCAATTGAAGCAAGCAATCAACGGATATCAATTGAACCAACTAGACCAATGATCCTACATGCCACAAGAATAAATACATTATGATAAGCACACAAGAGTGTTCTAAACAAACTAGAGAAGCTCCCCATGATTTGTGCACACATAAGAATTTTTGTATTTGAATACAAGGTGCACAAAATAGGATCATAGCTCCCCAAAAATCAATAGAAACTCACATCCAGTGCAAGTGAGCATATAGGAAACAAAGCCTAGCGCTTGCAACAAGCACATGGTTGAGCAACAAGTAAAAGAGGCAACTTAAGAATGGGCTCAACCAAAATGATGTGTGTGAGTCATGGCGAAGCACTTGAGAAGACTAAAATTAGGATGAGCATTAAGCATCAACATAGTCTTGAAAGAATGAGGCACACGGTGCAAGGCCTGTCATTCCCACACACAACTAGCAAATGGGTTCACAAGCTTACTAATAAGCATATAAAGAACTTATGCTTGTGACAACCCGTGGTGAAGATAGAAGATGAAAGCCTCATCAAGACGAGGGATGCCAATTAAGATGGCAAAAGCCTCGTAACGATAAGCATGAGGAAAATAATCTTCACCACACAAGAGTGCATCAAGATGCAACGATAGAGGACACGCACTCAAGGCAAAAGCTTTCACGGAGCCACCAAAGAAATAACATAAGAAAGACAAGGTGGACGTGAAAGAAAGGATATCAACTAGAGATGTAATTTCTCTCAAGTGTATAAGGTTCTATGTAGACAAAATCATGATGATATATATATCTACAAAGAAGAATGTACACCCAAAATAGTTACAACACGAAGGAACAAGATAACCAAAAGGAAGTCATAAATATACCAATAAGATATTTGCTTGAAAGCATAACACTTGGCTAGATATGGTCTCATTGTATATAAATGAAGTCCAAACACACATCCATCAAAGGCGTCACAACTAGCAACAAGAGATCATCGTTGGGATGCTTTGAGAAAGGAAACAAGTATCACAAGATATGAAATGAATATCATGCCAAGATGCAACCTACACAAGGTTGAATGCAAGAGGAGAAAGCATGAATAGATACTTGTTACCGAGATATCATTGGAAGGATGTAGTAGATACCAATTGAAGGTAGATAGTAGTTCATTGATCATCCTAGCTTGACTCCAATATGCACATGGTGACAACACCTTCCTTGTGAGTGAGCCGAGCATCCAATGCATCTCCAAATGTTCCTAGAAGAACAACACAAACTAAACGATACCCAAACTCATCGGGACCAAATAGTTAGAAACACCAATACATAGGACAAACTCCACATAAATATGTGCATATAGATATGAAAATGAATTTCATGCACATCTCATCCAAATTGAGACTAGGTGGAGTTTCCCCTATATATTGAGTCAAAGAAAGAAAGCATGCCAAATGAAATACATTAAGTAAACATGCATGCTCAAGACTTTCAAAACCCGAAACCAAAAGACAAAAAAAATGCCAAGTGAAAAGGATACCAAATGGAGAAATCATCACTTGGAAGATATCATTAAAGATACATCAAGGAATGAGATACCCATTGATACACACTAAACTAAAGATGTCAAACTCCCAAAGAGAGGATGGTTCCAAACATACCAGGCTCTCAACAAAGTTTCATGATGGCACAAAGTACCAAAAAGAAATGGCTTGCCTTCCACCAAAACACACTTGATAAGGATCACAAGAAGAGTGAAGAAAATAGAATAGCTCCCCCACGAGTTGTGCATTATATAGGATTTGTATTTGAATACAAAATGCACAAGGTGGGATCACTGCTTTCATTATATCTAGAAAACACTAGACAAGAACAAGAAATAAACAAGATCCACAAGTGGTATGGAAGACAACGGGAGTTAACACAAACCTTGGCAAGAGAAAAAGGCAAATAAACAAAAACCAATGTAAAGATGATCAATTAAATTCTACCACACATAAGTGACTACCAATTGTCAAAAGACACGAAGTAGATGGAAAGAATTCCCGGTGGTAGATAGCAAGGATATCCAACATCATCTTCACACCACACACAAGCAAATTGCAACTTGTAGAGCTAACATGCCACCTAGGAACAAGATAATTTACAATATCAATTCTAGGTGACAATATCTCAAATGTACACATTTTCTAGGCTTGTAATATGCACTTAGCATATTACTCCCCCATAATGTGATACCAATAATAACTAAACAAGAGGCAATAAGAGGATCCAACACGAGATAATCAATGGAATTTTTAGAATTTGAATTTCTCATGAGAGATATACCACCTAGCGACTAGATAATCTTGTAATATCAATACTAGATGGTATTCCTCATGTACACACATTTATAGGATTGTGAGGTGCACAAAGCACATCACTCCCCCAAAATTGGATGTTCCATTGATCTCTCACACGAGCCAACTAGGATACAAACAGGAAGCAAAAAGGCTCAACGCACGACGCACACGTACATGATGTGCAAACCAACACACACATACTTGATTGCTCAAGATAAGCAAGTTGGAAGCGCAACATATACAAACACATGCAAGGGGGCAAGTAACTTTCAAGGTAAACAATTTAAGTACAAGTTACCGCAAGGAGGCACATTGGATATAAGATAGAAACTTGATAATCCAATTGACTTGGCTTGAGACAAAGAGAATGATGAAGTCCCCTTAATTCTTCATAATGTAGCCAAGTCTCCAATGCCCTCCAACAACACCTATTGATCAAGTTTGAGCTTGTTGGTCCCCAACCAAGTTGGGTCCTAAGAGGTTAGTCACAATAGGTTTGGCTACCCAAATGGTTCTTTGCTTGACACCACTTTGAGTACCAACAAACTTGGCAAACACATTGCCAACCTTATCCTTACCAAGAGAATAGATATCATCAATAATAATTGGGTTGGATAAGTTACCACTAGTGCATGAAGAAGCGACGTGACCTTTCTCACGACATAAGTAGCAATGTCTACTCTTCACTTTCTTCTCACTTGATTTCTCAATTTGAGAAGCATTAACTTGAGTCTTCTTGGGAAGAGGCCTTTCTTCAACTTGATGTTGAGCATGAGATTGAACTTGTGCCCTCTTCCCTTGTTGCTTGACACTAATGGCCTTCTTCTTCAATGGGCAAGATCTAACATGATGCCCTTCAACTTTGCACTTGAAGCAAACAATCTTGGCCGAATTCTTGACTTGTTCTTGGCCCTTCTTTTTGTTAAACTTGGACTTCTTCTTCTTATTGGAGTTGAATCCAAGTCCACCTTTGTCATTGGGGGATTTTTGCACACTCAAGATATTGTTGAGTGCGGATTTCCCTTCATGACACTTTTCCAAGTCTTTCTTCAAAGAAGTGACTTGGGCCTTCAGCTCTTTGATTTCCTCTACACGGTTAGTCTCAACACAAGTACTAGAGGAAGTATAAGCTTCATCGTTAGAGCAACAAGGCAAGGAAAGCAATTCATCACAAGATGTACCAACATTGTGAGTAGATGAATTACAAGGACTAGCACATGGCAATATACTATTTTGAATAGAAGTAGTGCTAGTACCCACATGAGGCTCACTAGATGTTACCTTAGCAATCATGGCCTCATGAGCTATCTTTAGCACACTATGGGATACTAGAAGATCATCATGAGAGCTTGAGAGCTTTTCATGACTTTCTTCCAATTTCCCATAATTGCTAGATAGCACCTCAAGTTGAGCCCATAGCTCAACATTCTCCTTCAAAATGGATGCTTCACAAGTAATAGAATTAGTAGCACAAGCATCATCATTAACAACAAGAGGAGAAGGCAACTTGGCAAGCTCTTTTAAATAAGAAGCTTCAAGTTGGGCATGAGACTCGGTGAGTTTGATGAGCTCACCCTTGATGACCCTTGAGCCATTTTCGAGGTGCTCAAAATCCTCAAGGAGTCTAGCATGAGAAACTTCAAGCTTAGCATTTTTAGTTTTGAAATCGTTGGCCACCTCAAGAGCTCTATCATGAGATTCCCTCACTCTAGATAATTCTAGAGCAAAAGTCTCCTCAAGAGATTCGGAGGTGGTTTGTTCATGTTCAAGAGCTTGAGATAGCTCCGCGATCTCATTTGCGTAATCACGCCCATGAGCTTCCATTTTCTCAATGGTGGCCTCATGCTCCTCTAGATGAGATTCCAACTCCTCAATGTATTTCTTGCCATCAATCGCAATGGACATTATTTCCATGAAGTTGGAACGAGCAATTTTATTTTTATGAAGAGCTTTAAAAACCATTTCCCCCTTAGTTTTTAAGGAGGCAACATTATCATTCTCTTCATCATTATCCTCATCATCATCAGCATCAACATCATCATCAAGAGACATATTGGGGTACAAAGTAGGAGATACCTTTGACGCCTTAGCCATAAGGCAAAAAGCAATAGATGATGATGTAGGATCCCTTGAGGCACCATTAAACCCCACATCTTGTTCCATGGAGTGTTAGGTTTCCTCTACATTGTTAGCACAACAATTCAAGGAAATAGATGCATTTTTATCATGGCAACAAGACATAGCAAGCATATCATCATGAGATTTAGTCAAGCAATTTCTACATGATATGCAAGGACTATCAACACAAGCATGTGAAACATTTGGAGTGCTCGAAGTGTTAAAGCCCAAAGAAGGAGCATTGCAATAATATAGTGATGAAGGATCATCCATAATAAGCATACTATCATCATTGCAATGACCAACACTACTCACCATATCATTACCTTGTGGCAAACCACATGTAGGTGAAGTAGAAGAAGTTGAGAAGACTATACGACCGGAGGTGGAGGGGGAACAATCATCCCCACAAATATTGGTCACACCATATTTATCTTGAAGCTTTGTCCACAACTCATGAGCATCCCGGAACGGCATGAGTTGAAAAAGAACTACATTGCTCAAAGCATCGAAAATCACATTAGAAGCTTGAGCATTGAGATAAGAGTTTTTCTCATCCTCTAAAGATAATCTTTGGGGATCTTTTGGAGGAGAAAAACCCATATCTACAATTCGCTCTAAATTTGGGTCCATGACCCTAAAGAGGTTAAGCATGCGAATTACCCAAACATCAAAATTTGTGCCATCGAAACTAAGAGTGTCAGAGAATCCTAATCCCCTAGTCGACATCTTTACTCTCTAGGCGGTTAATCCCAACAAAGAGAGACGAGGCTCTGATACCAATTGAAAGATCGTAGATGTCGCCTAGAGGGGGGGGGTGAATAGGCGCTTTAAAATAATTACGGTTTAGGCTTGAACAAATGCGGAATAAACCTAGCGGTTAATTTGTCAAGCACAAAACCTAAAACAACTAGGCTCACCTATGTGCACCAACAACTTATGCTAAGCAAGATAAGTAACTATGCGATAGCAAGATATATGACAAAGAACAATATGGCTATCACAAAGTAAAGTGCATAAGTAAAGGGCTCGGGTAAGAGATAACCGAGGCACGCGGAGACGATGATGTATCCCGAAGTTCACACCCTTGCGGATGCTAATCTCTGTTTGGAGCGGTGTGGAGGCACAATGCTCCCCAAGAAGCCACTAGGGCCACCATAATCTCCTCACGCCCTTGCACAATGCAAGATGCCGTGATTCCACTAAGGGACCCTTGAGGGCGGTCACCAAACCCGTACAAATGGAGACCCTTGGGGGCGGTCACCGAACCCGTACACTTTGGCAACCCTTGGGGGCGGTCACCGGTACCCGTCAAATTGCTCGGGGCGATCTCCACAACCTAATTGGAGACCCCGACGCTTGCCCGGAGCTTTACACCACAATGATTGAGCTCCGAACACCACCAACCGTCTAGGGCGCCAAGGCACCCAAGAGGAACAAGCTCTAGGGTGCCCAAACACCCAAGAGTAATAAGCTTCTCAAACTTCACTTCCACGTATCACCGTGGAGAACTCAAACCGATGCACAAATGCAATGGCAAGGGCACACAGAGTACCCAAGTCCTTCTCTCTCAAATCCCACCAAAGCAACTAATGCTAGGGAGGAAAGTAAGAGGAAGAACAAGAAGGAGAACACAAAGAACTCCAAGATCTAGATCCAAGGGGTTCCCCTCACATAGAGGAGAAAGTGATTGGTGGAAGTGTGGATCTAGATCTCCTCTCTCTTTTCCCTCAAAAACTAGCAAGAATCCATGGAGGGATTGAGAGTTAGCAAGCTCAAAGAAGGTCAACGATAAGGGCAAAAACGAGCTCAAGAGATGGGGAACCATTGGGGAAGAAGACCCCCTTAAATAGGTCCCCACGAATCTGCCCGTTATGTGCAGAAACATGTAGGACCGGTACAACCGGTGCACGAACCGGTACAACCGGCCAAAGCAGAGGAAAAACCAACCTGGGAAAAGCTCTAAGCGGTACAACAGCCTGGGGAACCGGTAGTACCGGTTAAACCGGTTAAACCGGTCAACAACCGCTCCAAAACAGAAACTAGTCCGGTGGTAGAGCGGTACATGGCCGGTACAACCTCCGGACCAATTCTGGAGCGGTACAACCGCTCCAAACACCGGTTGTACCGGTCAAGCGGTACAACCTCTCTACGGGGCGGTACAACCTCTCTATGTAAAACAGGCAATATCAAAACAGCCACAACTTTTGCATACGAGCTCCGAATTCGATGAAACCAAGTTTGTTGGAAAGCTAGCAACAAGGGCTAACACAATCTTGATAGAAATATCAATAAGAAGCAAATGAGAAAAAGCCCATAAGAAAATGGTGAGAACCCTTCCTTGGATAAGACCGGTAAAACCTCCAACACCGAAAACATCATAGAAGACGCATGCGAACTCCGTTTTCGATGAACTCAAGCTTGTCATCAAGATGACCATAAGCTCTAAGACTCAAAAAGAGAACCAAACAAGAACAAAGAAACATGATGCAAGGATGCAATGGTTTGAGCTCTCTACTAACGATACGATCAAGCTACCAACTTGAGAGCCCCCCTTGATAGTACGGCAAACGATCCTATAAGCCGGTCTCCCAACTACCACCACGAGACCGGTAAAATAGAAAACCTATCAAGGCCAAACCTTTACCTTGCACATGGTCCACTTGAGCTAGATGAAGACGATCTTGACTCCCTCAAGTTGGACCACCTTTCTTGATTGTGTTGGCTCGATGAAGACTAGATGATTGCTCCCCCATAGTCCACTATGGGTGAGCGACTCTTCAGCACATCTTCACAAGTCCATTGACACCACAATGGATGGCAAGATTCAAGCACTTGGTCTCTTCGTGATGCTCCACTTGAACTTGCACACGGCAATCTTGATGACGATCAACACTTGATGTCATCCTTTCCATGGGTTGTATGATATCTTCCTCTTGATGCAAGCCCATGGATACGTACCTAACCCCACATAGAACTCTCACATAGACCATGGGTTAGTACACAAAGTGCAATGGACAAAGCTTTGTTGGGGAACGTAGTAATTTCAAAAAATTTCCTACGCACACGCAAGATGATGGTGATGATATAGCAACGAGGGGAGAGTGTTGTCTACGTACCCTCGTAGACCGAAGCGGAAGCGTTGACGCAACATAGAGGAAGTAGTCGTACGTCCTCCGGTTCAACCGATCCAAGTACCGTTACTCCGGCACCTCCGAGTTCTTGACACGCGTACAGCTCGATGACGCACCCTCGATCTCCGATCCAGCAGAGGCGCCGAGGGGGTGTTCCGTCAGCACGACGGCGTGGTGACGATCTTGATGTTCTCCTGTTGCAGGGCTTCGCCTAAGCACCGCTACAATATGACCGAGGTGTAATATCATGGAGGGGGGGCACCGCACACGGCTAAGGAACGATCAATGATCAACTTGTGTGTTCTAGGGTGCCCCCTTACCCCCGTATATAAAGGAGGGAGGGAGGAGGTGGCCGGCCCTAGGGGGGGGGGCGCGCCATGAGGAGGGGGAAACCTACTCCAAGTAGGTTTCCCTCTCTTTTCCTTATCTTATTTGGAGGGGGAAGGAAAGAGTACTAGTATTAGGAAGTAGTACTAGTAGTAGTAATAGGAAGAGGGGGAAGGAGAAAGGAAAGGGGGGGCCGGCCCCCTTCCCCAATTCGGATTGGGCTTGGGGGGGCGCGCCCCCCTCCCTTGCTCCTTCTCTCTTCCTCCTACATGGGCCCAATAAGGCCCATATACCTCCCGGGGGATTCCGGTAACCTCCCGGGGCTCCAAACTTCTCCGGAACCTTTCCGGTGTCCAAATATATCCGTCCAATATATCAATCTTTATGTCTCGACCATTTCGAGACTCCTCGTCATGTCCGTAATCATATCCGGGACTCCGAACAACCTTCGGTACATCAAAATACATAAACTCATAATATAACTGTCATCGAAACCTTAAGCGTGCGGACCCTACGGTTCGAGAACGATGTAGACATGACTGAGACACATCTCTGGTCAATAACCAATAGCGGGACCTGGATGCCCATATTGGTTCCTACATATTCTACGAAGATCTTTATCGGTCAAACCGCATAACAACATACGTTGTTCCCTTTGTCATCGGTATGTTACTTGTCCGAGATTCGATCGTCGGTATCCAATACCTAGTTCAATCTCGTTATCGACAAGTCTCTTTACTTGTTCTATAATACTTCATCTTATAACTAACTCATTAGTTACATGCTTGCAAGGCTTAGGTGATGAGCATTGCCGAGAGGGCCCAGAGATACCTCTCCGACAATCGGAGTGACAAAACCTAATCTCGAATTATGCTAACTCAACATGTACCTTCGGAGACACCTGTAGTACTCCTTTATAATCACCCAGTTATGTTGTGACGTTTGGTAGTACCCAAAGTGTTCCTCCGGTAAACGGGAGTTACACAATTCTCATAGTTACAGGAACATGTATAAGTCATGAAGGAAGCAATAGCAGAATACTAAACGATCAAGTGCTAAGCTAACGGGATGGGTCATGTCAATCACCTCATTCTCCTAATGATGTGATCCCATTAATCAAATGACAACACATGTCAATGGTTAGGAAACATAACCATCTTTGATTAATGAGCTAGTCAAGTAGAGGCATACTAGTGACTATATGTTTGTCTATGTATTCACACATGTATCATGTTTCCGGTTAATACAATTCTAGCATGAATAATAAACATTTATCATGATATGAGGAAATAAATAATAACTTTATTATTGCCTCTAGGGCATATTTCCTTCAGTCTCCCACTTGCACTAGAGTCAATAATCTAGATTACATAGTAATGATTCTAACACCCATGGAGTCTTGGTGCTGATCATGTTTTGCTCGTGAGAGAGGCTTAGTCAACGGGTCTGCAACATTCAGATCCGTATGTATCTTGCAAATCTCTATGTCTCCCACTTGGACTTGGTCCCGAATGGAATTGAAGCGTCTCTTGATGTGCTTGGTCCTCTTGTGAAATCTGGATTCCTTTGCCAAGGCAATTGCACCAGTATTGTCACAGAAGATCTTCATTGGTCCCGATGCACTAGGTATGACACCTAGATCGGAAATGAACTCCTTCATCCAGACTCCTTCATTTGCTGCTTCAGAAGCAGCTATGTACTCCGCTTCACATGTAGATCCTGCCACGACGCTTTGTTTAGAACTGCACCAACTTACAGCTCCACCGTTTAATAAAAGAATCGTCTGGATCAGTGTCAAAGCTTGCATCGACGTAACCATTTACGACTAGCTCTTTGTCACCTCCATATACGAGAAACATATCCTTAGTCCTTTTCAGGTATTTCAGGATGTTCTTGACCGCTGTCCAGTGATCCACTCCTGGATTACTTTGGTACCTACCTGCCAAGCTTATTGCTAAGCATACGTCAGGTCTGGTACACAGCATTGCATACATGATAGAGCCTATGGCTGAAGCATAGGGAACATCTTTCATTTTCTCTCTATCTTCTGCTATGGTCGGGCATTGAGTTTGACTCAACTTTACACCTTGTAGCACAGGCAAGAATCCTTTCTTTGCCTGATCCATTTTGAACTTTTTCAAAATTTTGTCAAGGTATGTACTTTGTGAAGGTCCTATTAAGCGTCTTGATCTATCTCTATAGATCTTGATGCCCAATATGTAAGCAGCTTCACCGAGGTCTTTCATAGAAAAACTTTTATTCAAGTATCCCTTTATGCTATCCAGAAATTCTATATCATTTCCAATTAATAATATGTCATCAACATATAAAACTAGAAATGCTACAGAGCTCCCACTCACTTTCTTGTAAACACAGGCTTCTCCAAAAGTCTGTATAAAACCATATGCTTTGATCACACTATCAAAACATTTATTCCAACTCTGAGATGCTTGCACCAGTCCATAAATGGAACGTTGGAGCTTGCACACTTTGTCAGCACTTTTTGGATCAACAAAACCTTCAGGTTGCATCATATACAACTCTTCTTCTAGAAATCCATTCAAGAATGCAGTCTTGACATCCATTTGCCAAATTTCATAATCATGAAATGCAGCAATAGCCAACATGATTCGGACAGACTTAAGCATCGCTACGGGTGAGAAAGTCTCATCGTAGTCAACCCCTTGAACTTGTCGAAAACCTTTTGCAACAAGTCGAGCTTTGTAGATAGTAACATTACCATCAGCGTCAGTCTTCTTCTTAAAGATCCATTTATTCTCAATGGCTTGCCGATCATCAGGCAAGTCAACCAAAGTCCATACTTTGTTTTCATACATGGATCCTATCACAGATTTCATGGCCTCTAGCCATTTTGCGGAATCTGGGCTCATCATCGCTTCCTCATAGTTCGTAGGTTCATCATGGTCTAGTAACATGACTTCTAGAATAGGATTTCCGTACCACTCTGGTGCGGATCTTACTCTGGTAGACCTACGAGGTTCAGTAGAAACTTGATCTGAAGTTTCATGATCAATATCATTAGCTTCCTCACTAATTGGTGTAGTTGTCACAGGAACCGGTTCTTGTGATGAACTACTTTCCAATAAGGGAGTAGATACAGTTATCTCATCAAGTTCTACTTTCCTCCCACTCACTTCTTTCGAGAGAAACTCCTTCTCTAGAAAGGATCCGATTTTAGCAACGAAAATCTTGCCTTCAGATCTGTGATAGAAGGTGTACCCAATTGTCTCCTTTGGGTATCCTATGAAGATACATTTCTCCGATTTGGGTTCGAGCTTATCTGGTTGAAGTTTCTTCACATAAGCATCGCAGCCCCAAACTTTGAGAAACGACAACTTTGGTTTCTTGCCAAACCACAGTTCATAAGGCGTCGTCTCAACGGATTTTGATGGTGCCCTATTTAACGTGAATGCGGCCGTCTCTAAAGCATAACCCCAAAACGATAGCGGTAAATCGGTAAGAGAAATCATAGATCGCACCATATCAAGTAAAGTACGATTACGACGTTCGGACACACCATTTCGCTGTGGTGTTCCAGGTGGCGTGAGTTGCGAAACTATTCCACATTGTTTCAAATGTAAACCAAACTCGTAACTCAAATATTCTCCTCCACGATCAGATCGCAGAAACTTTATTTTCTTGTTACGATGATTTTCTACTTCACTCTGAAATTCTTTGAACTTTTCAAATGTTTCAGACTTGTGCTTCATCAAGTAGATATACCCATATCTGCTCAAATCATCTGTGAAGGTGAGGAAATAACGATATCCGCCACGAGCCTCAACATTCATCGGACCACATACATCTGTATGTATGATTTCCAACAAATCTGTTGCTCTCTCCATAGATCTGGAGAACGGTGTTTTGGTCATCTTGCCCATGAGTCACGGTTCGCAAGTACCAAGTGATTCATAATCAAGTGATTCCAGAAGTCCATCAATATGGAGTTTCTTCATGCGTTTTACACCGATATGACCTAAACGGCAGTGCCACAAATATGTTGCACTATCATTATCAACTCTGCATCTTTTGGCTTCAACATTATGAATATGTGTATCACTACTATCGAGATTTAATAAAAATAGACCACTCTTCAAGGGTGCATGACCATAAAAGATATTACTCATATAAATAGAACAACCATTATTCTCTGATTTAAATGAATAACCGTCTCGCATCAAACAAGATCCAGATATAATGTTCATGCTCAACGCAGGCACCAAATAACAATTATTCAGGTCTAAAACTAATCCCGATGGTAGATGTAGAGGTAGCGTGCCGACCGCGATCACATCGACTTTGGAACCATTTCCCACGCGCATCGTCACCTCGTCCTTAGCTAATCTTCGCTTAATCCGTAGTCCCTGTTTCGAGTTGCAAATGTTAGCAACAGAACCAGTATCAAATACCCAGGTGCTACTGCGAGCATTAGTAAGGTACACATCAATAACATGTATATCATATATACCTTTGTTCACTTTGCCATCCTTCTTATCCGCCAAATACTTGGGGCAGTTCCGCTTCCAGTGTCCAGTCTGCTTGCAGTAAAAGCACTCAGTTTCAGGCTTAGGTCCAACTTGGGTTTCTTCACTTGAGCAGCAACTTGTTTGCCGTTCCTTTTGAAGTTCCCCTTCTTCTTCCCTTTGCCCCTTTTCTTGAAACCAGTGGTCTTGTTGACCATCAACACTTGATGCTCCTTTTTGATTTCTACCTCCGCGGCTTTCAGCATCGCGAAGAGCTCGGGAATAGTCTTGTTCATCCCTTGCATATTATAGTTCATCACAAAGCTCTTGTAGCTTGGTGGCAGTGATTGGAGAATTCTGTCAATGACGCTATCATCCGGAAGATTAACTCCCAGTTGAATCAAGTGATTATTATACCCAGACATTTTGAGTATATGCTCACTGACAGAACTGTTCTCCTCCATCTTGCAGCTGTAGAACTTATTGGAGACTTCATATCTCTCAATCCGGGCATTTGCTTGAAATATTAACTTCAACTCCTGGAACATCTCATATGCCCCATGACGTTCAAAACGTCGTTGAAGACCCGGTTCTAAGCCGTAAAGCATGGCACACTGAATTATAGAGTAGTCATCAGCTTTGCTCTGCCAGACGTTCTTAACGTCGTCAGTTGCATCAGCAACAGGCCTGGCACCCAGCGGTGCTTCCAGGACGTAACTCTTCTGTGCAGCAATGAGGATAATCCTCAGGTTACGGACCCAGTCCGTGTAATTGCTACCATCATCTTTCAACTTTGCTTTCTCAAGGAACGCATTAAAATTCAACGGAACAATAGCACGAGCCATCTATCTACAAACAAACATAGACAAGCAAAATACTATCAGGTACTAAGTTCATGATAAATTTAAGTTCAATTAATCATATTACTAAAGAACTCCCACTTAGACAGACATCTCTCTAGTCATCTAAGTGATTACGTGATCCAAATCAACTAAACCATGTCCGATCATCACGTGAGATGGAGTAGTTTCAATGGTGAACATCTCTATGTTGATCATATCTACTATATGATTCACGCTCGACCTTTCGGTCCCCATGTTCCGAGGCCATATCTGTATATGCTAGGCTCGTCAAGTATAACATGAGTATTCCGCGTGTGCAACTGTTTTGCACCCGTTGTATTTGAACGTAGAGCCTATCACACCCGATCATCATGTGGTGTCTCAGCACGAAGAACTTTCGCAACGGTGCATACTCAGGGAGAACACTTCTTGATAATTAGTGAGAGATCATCTTAAAATGCTACCGTCAATCAAAGCAAGATAAGATGCATAAAGGATAAACATCACATGCAATCAATATAAGTGATATGATATGGCCATCATCATCTTGTGCTTGTGATCTCCATCTTCGAAGCACCGTCGTGATCACCATCATCACCGGCGCGACACCTTGATCTCCATCGTAGCATCGTTGTCATTACGCCATCTATTGCTTCTACGACTATCGCTACCGCTTAGTGATAAAGTAAAGCAATTACAGGGCGTTTGCATTTCATACAATAAAGCGACAACCATATGGCTCCTGCCAGTTGCCGATAACTTCGGTTACAAAACATGATCATCTCATACAATAAAATATAGCATCATGTCTTGGCCATATCACATCACAACATGCCCTGCAAAAACAAGTTAGACGTCCTCTACTTTGTTGTTGCAAATTTTACGTGGCTTCTACGGGCTTATGCAAGAACCAATCTCACCTACGCATCAAAACCACAATGATAGTTTTTCAAATAGACTCCGTTTTAACCTTCACAAGGACCGGGCGTAGCCACACTCGGTTCAACTAAAGTGAGAGAGACAGACACCCGCCAGCCACCTTTAAGCACGAGTGCTCGTAACGGTGAAACCAGTCTCGCGTAAGCGTACGCGTAATGTCGGTCCGGGCCGCTTCATCTCACAATACCGCTGAACCAAAGTATGACATGCTGGTAGGCAGTATGACTTATATCGTCCACAACTCACTTGTGTTCTACTCGTGCATATAACATCAACGCATAAAACCTAGGCTCGGATGCCACTGTTGGGGAACGTAGTAATTTCAAAAATTTTCCTACGCACACGCAAGATCATGGTGATGATATAGCAACGAGGGGAGAGTGTTGTCTACGTACCCTCGTAGACCGAAGCGGAAGCGTTGACGCAACGTAGAGGAAGTAGTCGTACGTCCTCCGGTTCGACCGATCCAAGTACCGTTACTCCGGCACCTCCAAGTTCTTGACACGCGTACATCTCGATGACGCACCCTCGATCTCCGATCCAGTAGAGGCGCCGAGGGGGAGTTCCGTCAGCACGACGGCGTGGTGACGATCTTGATGTTCTCCTATTGCAGGGCTTCGCCTAAGCACCACTACAATATGACCGAGGTGTAATATCGTGGAGGGGGGCACCGCACACGGCTAAGGAACGATCAATGATCAACTTGTGTGTTCTAGGGTGCCCCCTTACCCCCGTATATAAAGGAGGGAGGGAGCAGGTGGCCGGCCCTAGGGGGGGGGGGGCGCCATGAGGAGGGGGAAACCTACTCCAAGTAGGTTTCCCTCTCTTTTCCTTATCTTATCTGGAGGGGGAAGGAAAGAGTACTAGTATTAGGAAGTAGTACTAGTAGTAGTAATAGGAAGAGGGGGAAGGAGAAAGGAAAGGGGGGGGGGCCTTCCCCAATTCGGATTGGGCTTGGGGGGGCGCGCCCCCCTCCCTTGCTCCTTCTCTCTTCCTCCTACATGGGCCCAATAAGGCCCATATACCTCCCGGGGGGTTCTGGTAACCTCCCGGGGCTCCAAACTTCTCCGGAACCTTTCCGGTGTCCAAATATATCCGTCCAATATATCAATCTTTATGTCTCGACCATTTCGAGACTCCTCGTCATGTCCGTAATCATATCCGGGACTCCGAACAACCTTCGGTACATCAAAATACATAAACTCATAATATAACTGTCATCGAAACCTTAAGCGTGCGGACCCTACGGTTCAAGAACGATGTAGACATGACTGAGACACATCTCTGGTCAATAACCAATAGCGGGACCTGGATGCCCATATTGGTTCCTACATATTCTACGAAGATCTTTATCGGTCAAACCGCATAACAACATACGTTGTTCCCTTTGTCATCGGTATGTTACTTGTCCGAGATTCGATCGTCGGTATCCAATACCTAGTTCAATCTCGTTATCGACAAGTCTCTTTACTCGTTCTGTAATACTTCATCTTATAACTAACTCATTAGTTACATGCTTGCAAGGCTTAGGTGATGAGCATTGCCGAGAGGGCCCAGAGATACCTCTCCGACAATCGGAGTGACAAAACCTAATCTCGAATTATGCTAACTCAACATGTACCTTCGGAGACACCTGTAGTACTCCTTTATAATCACCCAGTTATGTTGTGACGTTTGGTAGTACCCAAAGTGTTCCTCCGGTAAACGGGAGTTACACAATTCTCATAGTTACAGGAACATGTATAAGTCATGAAGGAAGCAATAGCAGAATACTAAACGATCAAGTGCTAAGCTAACGGGATGGGTCATGTCAATCACCTCATTCTCCTAATGATGTGATCCCATTAATCAAATGACAACACATGTCAATGGTTAGGAAACATAACCATCTTTGATTAATGAGCTAGTCAAGTAGAGGCATACTAGTGACTATATGTTTGTCTATGTATTCACACATGTATCATGTTTCCGGTTAATACAATTCTAGCATGAATAATAAACATTTATCATGATATGAGGAAATAAATAATAACTTTATTATTGCCTCTAGGGCATATTTCCTTCAAGCTTACCATACCATGGGATCACTTGATCCCTCTCGGTACATCTTCTACGCTTTGTGAGTTGATCAACTTGATTCACTATTGACTTAGTCTTGATCAACCTTAAAACTTTGCAACTCTCTTCATTTGGATGATGTATTGAAGGTAAACATGAATGATCACACAACCTTCTTCTTCAAGACATGCTTGTAATAAGGTCAACACTCACATGACCAATCTTTGGATAATTCCTTAATAGCACCTTGGTCAACTCCTAAACTCCTTGAAACCAACACATGGAATTCAAGAAAAGCCTATGGACAGATCCTTCAAATATAACTCAAGACAACCATTAGTCCATAGAGATTGTCATCAATTACCAAAACCAAACATGGGGGCACCGCATGTTCTTTCAGTTGTTTTAGTCATTGATATTCAAATTGGAGTCTACTTTCTTTCCGCGACAGTGGCTGTCAAGAAATCCACGGAGCCAAAAATATTCAAGCTGACTATGGTCTGTGGTCCTACGCGTAGCAACCACAAAGATGCATTCTTCCTTGAGCTTACCTCCCAAAAAACCTCCTCTGGGTACAAAATGGCTTGTAAATGGCAATTTATCATGCCCGCTAGAAGAACCATGCCAATGTGAATAATAGTTGTCTGGTCTGGTTTTGCAACACTCTCAATACTTGCGAGCTCAAGGAGATCCACCTAAAAAATAGGAAGTTCACTTTGATCAACGGAAAAAATCCCACTCTTTGCCAACTTGATAGCTTCTTTGTAACAAAGACTGGGACATATATTTCACGACACACATTCTACATGCCCTTTCCTCATCACTTTCCGACCACTGCCCACTTTTGCTCGCCAACAACGTTGGACCAAAGAAGCCCAAGTCCTTCTGCTTCAAGAACCATTGGATCAAGATGCCCAGTTTCCAAAATGTAGTGAGTGAATCTTGGAACTAACACTCTGCTCATGTTGAGCCATTTCAAAGACTCTTCCACAACCTAAAGAGAACGAGTCAGAAACTGGGGAGCAAGACCCTATTCGTAAAATCCAAAGACCAGTTGCATATGGCCCTCGAGGTTATTATCCATCTTGACTTGGCCCAAGAACAACAGGTACTATCCCCGGATGAGTGGGATCTTCGGAAAAGACTTAAGAGGAAGGTCATTAGCTTGGCAATGCTGGAAAAGCTAGAACACAACAAAAATCCAGAATCAAAAATCTGAAAGAAGGGGATGCCAACACTCGATATTTCCACCTCCCGGGTCAACCACCGCAGGCGGGAAAACTTTATCCAATGCCTGAAGCACAACAATGACTGGGTTGCTGAACATGGGCAGAAGGAAAATATTGTGCATCAACACTTCACTAACATTACTATGAAAGGGCCTTGCGTAGCATAGACATCAACTAGGACATCCTTCCTCCTCCTGGTTGTGATCTTCGGGGCCTTGATGGGCCTTTCTCAGAGGAATATGTGAAGGTTGGCGCGTTTAATATGTCAGGCGACAAAGTCCTAGGACCGGATGGGTTCACCAGGGCTTTGTTTAAAGCTTGTTGGAACATTGTCAAAGGTGACATCATGATGGCCATCAACCACTTTGCGAACCTCCATGCCTCTCATTTCCACTGGTTGAACTCCGCGAGTGTCACCCTTCTTCTGAAGAAAGATGGTACCGAGGACATCACCGACTTCCGTCCCATTAGTGTTATCCATGTCGTTGCTAAGATCACTAACAAATTGATGTCCAACATCCTTGCCCCTCACATGAGTGCCTAGTCTCACAAGCTCAAAGCGCATTCATTAAAAGAATGTGCATCCATGATAATTTCATGTATGTGCGCAACCTCGCGCAACGACTCCACCATAAGAAAACCCTCACGCTTCTTTTCAAGCTGGACATCAATAAAGCATTTGACTCTATGAGATGGGACTTCCAGCTTGATTTGCTCCAACATCTTGGTTTCCCCCTCGATTCCGAGGTTGGGTCTCTCTTGTCTATGGATTCTTCGTGTGTTCTGCTCAACGGTGTTCCTGGTACCCCAATAAAGCTTAGGTGTGGTTTGAGGTAGGGGGGCCACTCTTCCCTCTACTCTTTGTGCTTGCCATAGATCCATTATGTCAAATCCTTCGGAAGGACACCGAGCATGGAAAGCTACATCTTGTCGGTGGACAAGCCATGCCTATTATGGCCTCCCTCTACCCGAACAACTCAATGGTTTTTCTTGCCTCCATCAAAGACAATGTCAAGTTCTTTGCTGACACTTTGAAGTGTTTTGGAGAGGTTACTAGACTGGTCATGAACTGCAACAAAAGCCTTGTTGCTCCGATCTGTTGTGAAAACGTGGACCTCACTGACATCCTCCAACCTTTTATGGCCAACCGCTCTTCCTTTTCTGTGCAAGCACAACTCACTCAACGAAATTAGAGATAAATAACTTCAGTATCTCATGGAGCCTCTACCCCGACCCTGCACCGCCCCAGCCCCAACTCCGGCGGCCTCATCTCCCTCCAACGTTGCTGCTCCACCCCTCTCCCGCGACCCTCACCTTCTCTACCAAGGGACGGATGGGAAGGGCCCAGATCCACAGTGGTGATTCGAAACCTAGTCGCCTCCCGGGTCGCCTCCGCCCGGGCGACTCCGGAGGATCCTCCGCCGTCCCCTCCATCCCCCTTCATCGGCGTGCCCCTGGCCAGCGGTGCTGTCGATGCCGATGATGGTGGCGGCTCCCTTCTCATCTATAGACGGAGGGGGAGGAGAGTGCACCATGGCGGCGGCTCCATGGGCGGTTGTGGAGTAGTGGCAGTGGTTCAAGCGCGACGCACCCTATAGTCGTGGCCTGAAGCCAGAGCGGCGTCTTCATGGCGGGTGGTGCGCAGTGTCAGCATGAATCTCCAGCGGCGTGGTGGTGCATCGGGTCAGGGACTAAGGGTACGATCCGGTTCGCCCCTACCATGTATTGTTTGTGGTTCTGCACTGCGGCTGCCTTCTCCGATGCTGCTCCAATCGGCGGTGTGGGGGCCTGCTGGTACGTCTCCAACGTATCTATAATTTTTTATTGTTCCATGTTGTTATATTATCATTATTGGATGTTTTCCAATCATTTTATAGCAACTTTATATCATTTTTGGGACTAACCTATTGACATAATGCCAAGTGCTAGTTGCTATTTTCTGCCTGTTTTTTACACCGCGGGGAATCAATATCAAACGGAATCCAAATGCAGCGAAACTTTTTTTGATTTTTTTGGACCAGAAGACATCCAATGGGCCAAAGAAGTACCGAAGAGGGGGCCCGAGGTGAGCACAAGACACCTGGGCGTGCCTGGGACTCGGTTGTGCCCACCTCGGTGGCCTCCCGCACCGCCTCTTTGCTCTATAAATACCCCAATATTCTAGAAACCCTAGGGAGTTGACGAAAATCAATTCCAGCCACAGCAAGTTCCAGAACCACTAGATCCAATCTAAACACCATCACGAAGGGGTTCATCATCCTCATTGGTGCCTCTCCAATGATGCGTGAGTAGTTCATTGTAAACCTACGGGTCCGTGATATGTCTCCAATGCATCTACTTATCCTAACACTTTTCCTCTTGTTTTGGACTCTAATTTGCATGATTTGAATGAAACTAACCCCAGACTGATGATGTTTTCCGTAGAACTACCATGGTGTTGTTTTTGTGCAGAAATAAAAGTTCTCGGAATGGAACAAAACTTTGCGAGGATTTTTATATCAATAAAGAGAATTTCTGGAGCCAAGAGATGCCTGAGGGAGGCACCTGGGTGGGCACAACCCACCAGGGCGCACCTGCCCCCCAGGTGCGCCCAGGTGGGTGCTGCCCACCTGATGGCCCCGCTGCCCTGAAACCGACGCTATAAAATCACATTATTCTAGAAAAAAAATTAGGGATAAAGAATTATCGCGTTTCACGAGATGGAGCCGCCACCGTCTATTGTTCTTCATCGGGAGGCCAGATCTGGAGTCCGTTTGGGGCTCCGGAGAGGGGGGTCTTCGATCTTCGTCATCACCAACACATCTCCATCGCCAATTCCATGATGCTCCCCACCGAGAGTGAGTAATCCCTTCGTAGGCTTGCTGGTCGATGAGGAGTTGGATGAGATTCATCATGTAATCGAGTTAGTTTTGTTAGGGCTTGATCCCTAGTATCCACTATGTTCTGAGATTGATGTTGCTATGCCTTTGCCATGCTTAATGCTTGTCACTTTGGGCCCGTGTGCCATGATTTCAGATATGAACCATTTATGTTATCGCCTTTATATCCATGTTCTAGATCCGATATTGCAAGTTATAGTCACGTACTACATTTTATGATCCGGCAACCCCGGAGTGACAACAGTCGGGACCACTCCCGGTGATGATCGTAGTTTGAGGAGTTCATGTATTCATCGTGTGTTAATGCTTTGTTCCGGTTCTCTATTAAAAGGAGGCCTTAATATCCCTTAGTTTCCAACAGGACCCCGCTGCCATGGGAGGGTAGGACAAAAGATGTCATGCAAGTTCTTTCCATAAGCACGTATGACTATTTACGGAATACATGCCTACATTATATTTATGAAATGGAGCTAGTGCCGTATCGCCCTAGGCTATAACTGTCTCATGATGAATATCAAAACGAGTCACCGATCCAATGCCTACGAATTTATCTTATATTTTTCTTGCTAAGTTACTACTGCTACTGCTATCGTTACTGCTACAATATCACTGTTATCACTATTACCGTTATTGTTGCTACTGCTGCTATAATCAAAACTATAATACTACTATGCTACTGATCACTTTGCCGCAAATAATTAATCTCCCGGTGTTGTTGAATTGACAACTCAGCTGCTAATACCTTCAAATATTCTTTGGCTCCCCTTGTGTCGAATCTATAAATTTGGTTTGAATACTCTACCCTCAAAAAATGTTGCGATCCCCTATACTTGTGGGTTATCAAGACCTTTTTCTGACGCCGCTGCCGGGGAGCATAGCTATATTTGTTGAGTCACTTGGGATTATTATCATACTATCACTATGAAGAATCTGAAGGATGCTAAGACTATTTTTTCCACAAAGACGAGGGGAGGTAAGGAACTGCCATCCAGCTCCCCTTTAGATTCACCTTCTGTCATAAGTAAACTTGCAACACCACAACATGCTATTAATTCTGATATGTTGCAATTAATTGATGATGCGACTTCTGTTATGAATGCTACTCATGATGATGCTAGTACCTTGCTTGATGATGATGTGCCACTAGGTGAATTTCTTGATGAACAAATTGCTAGAGTAAGACAACATGATATTATTGAATCTGATGATGAACTTGAAGCTGAAAATCTTGAAACACCCACTAGAACTAGTCCTCCTAGATATGAATTGCCAAGGGTACGGAAAGTTATACTACGAGTGAGGAGACAACTAGAGATATTCTTGATTGTAAGGATAGAGATGACCTAGAGAAATTATTATGCAAGTATAAAGAAAGATCTCTGAATGCTAAAATGAAATGTGATCCTAAGTTTGCTACTTCACCTATTTTTATTGATGATAAGGATTATGAATTCTCTGTCGACCCAGAGTTAATCACTTTGGTTAAATCTGATCCTTTCCATGGTTATGAAACTGAAACTGTTGTGGCACATCTTACTAAGTTGAATGATATAGCCACCCTTTTTGGTCATGATGAGAAGATTCGCAATTACTATATTCTCAAGCTATTTCCGTTCTCATTAAAGGGTGATGCTAAAGCTTGGTACAATACTCTTGCTCCTGGTTGTGTAGGTAGTCCCCAGGATATGATTTATTACTTCTCTAAAAGTATTTCCCTGCTCATAAGAAACAAGCTGCCTTGCAGGAAATATTTAACTTTGTGCAAATTGAGGGAGAGAGTCTCCCACAAGCTTGGGGGAGACTTCTCCAATTGCTTAATGCTTTGCCTGATCATCCTCTTAAGAAAAATGAAATAGTTGATATCTTCTATAATGGACTAACTGATGCTTCTAGGGATTTCCTAGATAGTTGTGCTGGTTGTGTTTTCAGGGAATGAACTATTGGGCAAGCTGAAGAATTATTGAATAACATATTGAAAAATTATGATGATTGGACTCAGCTTGAAACACCTATTAAACCCACTCCGAAGAAGAGGGGTATCTTATTGAAGGAAATATGCCCTAGAGGCAATAATAAAGTTATTATTTATTTCCTTATTTCATGATAAATGTTCATCATTCATTCTAGAATTGTATTAACCAGAAACTTAGTACATGTGTGAATACATAGACAAAACATATTGTTGCTAGTATGCCTCTACTAGACTAGCTCGTTAACCAAAGATGGTTATGTTCCCTATCCATAGACATGTGTTGTCATTTGATGAACGGGATCGCATCATTAGAGAATGATGTGATGGACATGACCCATCTGTTAGCTTAGCATTATGATCGTTACAGGTTTCATTGCTACTGCTTTCTTCATGACTTATACAAGTTCCTCGGACTATGAGATTATGCAACTCCCAAATACCGGAGGAACACTTTGTGTGCTACCAAACGTCACAACGTAAATGGGTGATTATAAAGGTGCTCTACAGGTGTCTCTGAAGGTGTTTGTTGGGTTGGCATAGATCAAGATTAGGATTTGTCACTCCGTGTTTCGGAGAGGTATCTCTGGGCCCTATCGATAATACTCATCACTATAAGCCTTGCAAGCATTGTGACTAATGAGTTAGTTGTGGGATGAAGTATTACGGAACGAGTAAAGAGACTTGCCGGTAACGAGATTGAACTAGGTATGATGATACCGACGATCGAATCTCGGGCAAGTAACATACCAATGATAAAGGGAACAACGTATGTTGTTATGCAGTTTGACCGATAAAGATCTTCGTAGAATATGTAGGAACCAATACGAGCATCCAGGTTCCGCTATTGGTTATTGACCGGAGACGTGTCTCGGTCATGTCTACATAGTTCTCGAACCCGTAGGGTCCACACGCTTAACATTCGATGACGATTGGTATTATGATTTTATGTGATTTGATGTACCGAAGGTTGTTCGGAGTCCCGGATGAGATCACGGACATGACGAGAAGTCTCGAAATGGTCGAGACATAAAGATTGATATATTGTACCATGTTATTCGGACACCAAAAGTGTTCCATATAGTTTCGGATAAAGCCAGAGTGTCGGAGGGTTACCAGCCCCCCCGGGAAGTAATGGGCCTTAGTGGGCCGTTAGGGGAGAGAGAGAGGGCCGCACCAGGAGGTGGTAACCCCCCAAGGGGAGTCCGAATAGGACAAGGGGAGGGGGGTGCGGCCCCTCTTTCCCTCTCCCTCTCCCTCTCCTTCCTTCTCCTCCTAGTTGGACTAGGAAAGGGGGAACCTACTCCTACTTGGAGTAGGATTCCCCCTTGGGCGCGCCCCTTGTGGCCGGCCGGCCCCCCTCCTCTCCTCCTTTATATATGGGGTAGGGGGTCACCCCAAAGACAAACAAGATGATCTTTAGCCATGTGCGGTGCCCCCTTCACAGTTTTCCACCTCGGTCATATCGTCGTAGTGCTTAAGCAAAGCCCTGCGCCGGTAACTTCATCATCACCTTCACCACTCCGTCATGCTGACGGAACTCTCCCTCGGCCTCAGCTGGAACTAGAGTTCGAGGGACGTCACCGAGCTGAACGTGTGCAGATCGCAGAGGTGTCGTGCGTTCGGTACTTGATCGGTTGGATCGCGAAGACGTTCGACTACATCAACCGCGTTACTTAACGCTTCCGCTTTCAGTCTACGAGGGTACGTGGACACACTCTCCCCTCTTGTTGCTATGCATCACATAGATAGATCTTGCGTGATCGTAGGAATTTTTTTGAAATTACTGTGTTCCCCAACAGTGGCATCCGAGCCAGGTCTATGCGTAGATGTTATATGCATGAGTAGAACACAAGTGAGTTGTGGGCGATAATAGTCATACTGCTTACCCCCAACGTCTTACTTTGATTTGGCGGTATTGTTGGATGAAGCGGTGTAGGATCGAAAGTATGTCTAGAGGGGGGTGATTAGACTACTTGACCAAATAAAAATCTAGCATTTTCCCATTTTAGTTCTTGGCAGATTTTAGCAACTTAGCACAAGTCAAGCAATCACAATTACAATTCAAGCAAGCATGCAAAGAGTATATAAGCAGCGAAAAGTAAAGCATGAAACTTGCAAGAAAGTAAAGGGAAGGGATTGGAGAATGCAAATGCAGTTGGAGACACGAATGTTTTTGTCGTGGTTCCGATAGGTAGGGCTATCGTACATCCACGTTGACGGAGACTTCAGCCCATGAAGGGTAATGACTGCGTGGGTCCATGGAGGGCCCCACCCATGAAGGGTCCACAAAGAAGCAACCTTGTCTATCCCACCATGGCCATCGCCCACGAAGGACGTGCCTCACTAGGGTAGATCTTCATGAAGTAGGCGATCTCCTTGCCCTTACAAACTCCTTGGTTCAACTCTACAATCTTGTCAGAGGCTCCCAAGTGACACCTAACCAATCTAGGAGACACCACTCTCCAAAAGGTAATAGATGGTGTGTTGATGACGAACTCCTTGCTCTTGTGCTTCAAATGATAGTCTCCCCAACACTCAACTCTCTCTCATAGGATTGGATTTGGTGGAAAGAAGATTTGAGTGGAAAGCAACTTGAGGAAGGCTAGAGATCAAGATTCATATGGTTGGATTGGAATATCTTGGTATCAACACATGAGTAGGTGGTTCTCTCTCAAAAAATGAGTAGTGGAAGTGTAGGCATGTTCTGATGGCTTCCCTCACGAACGAGGAGAGGGTGGAGGGGTATATATAGCCTCCACACAAAATCTAACCGTTACACACAATATACCAAACTCGGTGGGACCAAATGATAAAACTCGGTCGGACCGATTCAGTACATTATGTGACCATTAGGAATTTCAGCGGGACCGACATGTCAACTCGGGGGACCAATATCATTAGGGTTAGGGCATAACATAATCTCAGTTTGACCGATTACACAAACTCGGTGGGACTGACTTTGGTAATTAGCTAACCAGAGAGTTGGTCAGGCAAACTCGGTGGGACCGATTCGCTCATCTCGGTTGGACCGAAACGTTACGAAAGGGAAACAGAGAGTTTACATTGCAAACTCGGTGGGACCGATCGCTCATCTCGGTTTGACCGAAATGTTATGAAGGGAAACCGAGAGTTTACAATCCCATCTCGGTGAGACCGAGATCCCTATTAGTGAGACCAAAAATAGTAGGGTTTCTGGCAGTGGCTATGTCATGTGAACTCGGTGGCGCCGGATGTATCAAATCGGTGGGGCCGAGTTTGACTTTTGGTTTGGGACATATGTGTATGTGAGAAAGTGGTTGAGGGCTTTGGAGCATATCATTAAGCATCATGAGAGAAAGCAAGCCATTAAGCAACACCTCATCCCCTTTTAATAGTATTGGCTTTCCTATAGACTCAATGTGATCTTGGATCACTAAAAGTAAAATGTAGAGTCTTGAACTTTGAAGCTTGAGCCAATCCTTTGTCCTTAGCATTTTGAGGGGTCCACATTCCTAATCCATGCCATGCCAATCATTGAACTTTCCTAAAATGTTTATCTTTAAATGACATTAGTTCAATGAGCTATATGTTGTAGATCATTACCAAAACCACCCAGGGATAGTTGCACTTCCAATATCCCCCTTTTTGGTAATTGATGACAACATATAGATCAAAGCTTTGACAAATGATGATAAGATTGGAATACATTGTCGCTTTGAGAGGTATGTGATAAGTAAGAGCTCCCCCTAAATTTGTGCATTAAATAAGATTTGCTTTGGACTGCAAATGCACAATTTGTAAGGATCATGGGCTACTCTTCCATGTCACATACATCTTGGTGGAGCGCTCAAAATGATAACAATAAAATCATGCACTCATCACCAAGCAAAGTGAATGATCATATATGAAATTAAGAGATAATATCATTCAAGCACACATTAAAGTAGCATATGATCAACCACATGATCATCCAATTATCTCACTGAAGACATAATGTAGCAAGCAGGCATACAATAAAGTTCAACCAAAGAGACACAAAAAAGCAACACTCTCTCTCTCAAAGGCTATGATCTATACATATTTCTCCCTCTTTGGCAACAAGTTACCAAAAAAGTATAAATATGCATAGTGCTATGCGTCTCTCTCAGGCTTGGTCTCCATGAGGTGGTGTAGAGATGACTCTAAGGACGAAGGCTTCTATTGATGTAGCTGGAGCTGCTAGAGTGGGTGCTGGAGGTGGTACTGAAGCTGTAGCTACTGGTGCAGATGTGGTGGCTCTAGTATCTGGTACTGGCACTACATCAGACCTCTGACCTCTAGGCACTCTAGTGAAAGCATCTGTAGTAGCCTTGCCTTTCTTCTCCTCTACGTCCTCCTGAAGTTGCTCAACTACTGACTGAATCTCAGTAACTTTGACATCAAGATCATAAAATTTCTGCTCATTGATTCTCTCCAAACTCTCCTAATTTTGAGTCAGGGTAGCCAAGCCCTTCTCAATCCTCAAGGTGGATTGGATCAGATATCCAAGTTGATCATGTTTTCTCTTTAAGAACACCTGAGATGCCTCTTCAGCACTTGCCATCTTTGCAGCCTTTTCTGCCTTTGCCTTCTCTCTCTTCTCATGTGCTTGCACTGATGAAGGATCATTCTCATCCATGACCACAGTGTTGTCTTCAAAATCTGGCTTGAGGGGTAAATGCTCCTTGTCCAACAAATAAGTACATGTGCCCATCGTTGAGCATCTGAATTTGTGGAGCATACCCACAAGACCTCTTCTGATCTGCAACAGTCCTCTTGATTGTTTCAACAATCAGACTCATCACCTTGAACTTCTGAGGAACATCAAATATGTGTAGCAAGTTGATGGAGTGGCCTCTTATCATTCTGTGATCTCTAGACTTTGGCAAAAGAGTATGCCTTGGAATGGTGTTGATTGTAGGCAGTCCTGACAACAAGTGCTTCACTGATCCAAACTTGTGAGTTTCTAGATGCTCATCTAGAATTTCCTTGTACATGTTTGCCATAGAATTATGATCTTTCTTCTTCTTGGAATAGACATCCAAGTCATCCTCATGAGCTGCTGGGGCATTGATCAATTTTGCCCATTCATCAACATTGGACTGGTACCTTGTACCCTCTGACATCCATATAATTCTACCATCTAGATACAAGTGAGCAGTGGAGTAGAATTGCATGATCAGCTCATCATTCCACTTGGTAAGCTTCTGGCCAACAAATTTGTCAACTCCACAGTCCTTGAAGCTGTCAAACACTCCTGGAAAAAGAGCTTCATTCTCCCTGATGTATGTCCAGTCAACCCATCTCATGTCACATACTATGGGCTTCTTGTCAAGCAAAATTGTCTCATTGAAATCTTGTTGTTCTTTGGTGTGGAATCTGTAATCCATAGTTGTTCTCCTTCTTACTGCATAGGGGTCATTTTTCCTCCAAAGTCTCAAACCTGCATCCTTCTTGATGCTCATGTCCTCTACCATAGGATGTGTGTCATTGTGGTCTGGGATCTTTGGTTTGAGCTTTCTTAGCACTTGGGCTTCAGCTTCTTCTTCTGCAGCTTCAGGCACTGGGGTCTTGTTCTTCTCTTCAGCCGGAATATTTCTTGTGCTTCTCTTAACTAGAGCAGCAACTTTGGGCTTAGGAGCAGCCCCTGATCTGATTGCATCTCCCATGAGCTTCTGTGCTTTAGGTGCTGGAGCAACATCCTCTTCCTCTTCCTCTTCTCTGATCATAGAGGGCTTGACAATAATCCTGGCAGTGGTCTTCTTGACCCTCTCTTTCCTCTTCTTCTCAGCCACAATAGTTGCTTTGGGTTCAGATTCCAATGGTTCTTGAGTGGATCCTCTAGGCTTTGACATTGGAACTCTTCTGGCTGGTGCCTTCCTGTTCAACCCTGGCTTGGTTGAAGCAGCAGTGCCATATTCCTTCTTCATCACCTTATTCTTTGAGGTGGCCTCATCCTCAGCTGCAACATAGTCTTCATCCTCTGAATCGAAGTTTCTCTTATTCCTTGCTCTAGTAGCTGCCTTGGGCAAATTACTAGGTGTGCTCCTGCTGCCCTCATCATAACTGCTGGAGGTACTAGTGCCCTCACTCAAGTGCACCTGCTCTTCAGACTTATTCTGGCTGTCACTTTGGTCTGACATCTTGCAGGCAAACTGTCAGCAGACCCTATGAATAGGTTTTAGATGAGGTAGAGTAGATGAGCATCACAAAGTACAGAGGTTTTGCAAAACAAATGAGTCAAAAATCTTAGTTTTAGTTCTCTACAGAAGTGATCTCGGAGCTACCGAATTGACAAACTCGGTGATACCGAAGCAACTTTTGGAACCTAAACTAGTGATCTCGGTTAGACCGAGTCACAGTTCGGTGGCACCGAGATTGCTAGGGTTTCACACAGAAGTAATCTTGGTCGCACCGATTTGCATTTTTCGGTCAGACCGAAAAACACATGTGCAATGGCCTAAGCCAAATCAGTGAGACCGATTTCTACGATTCGGTCGGTCCGAGATGAGTTCTGTGGAGAGCTAACCCTAAAATTTTTGAATCAATCTAGGTCTAAGGATGATTTAACTGGATATATTGATTGCAGTCGTGGCAAGAATGATGACATTGTCCTCGTGCTAGGAATCGGAGGTAAAAGGAACAACACAAGGGGTCGAACACATACCCTAGGACGGCAGGTGTTTTCTAAGGCGGCGATGGTGAGGCAGATTCCGTCAACGGCGGCAGAATCCAATGGCGGGAGGTCGCTGGCGGCGAGGAGGCGATCCAGAGACCTGAGGAGGTAGAGTGGGACACGCGTGGGCCGAGGGGTTTTGAAGTATTTTCCAAAATCTCACCCGTGAGTATTTATATCCTGACCCTATCGGTGTGACCGAGTGGAACAACTCGGTGGCACCAAGATTGCAGAATCACAAGCGGTTGCTGCAACTCGGTGTAACCGAAGTGTTCAAATCAGTTGCACTGAGATGAAAACCTAGATCAACTTAGTGAATTCGGTTCAACCGAAGTGGATGACTCGGTCAGACCGAAATGCACAAAGAGGTTTTGGAAGTTTAAGTCTATGACAAATCGGGGACTCCGAGTGCTCCTCACATAGAGTGGTTCAAATCTGACTTGATCAACCTTTCTGATATAGCATGAATAGAGTTTGAGACGAGAAAAACATAGATAGCTAGAGAAGTTTCTTAGGCAATCTTGTCCATCCACTTGGCATAAAAAGAAAGAGCCAAACAAATAAAAACACAAGTGGATGTTCTTGAATGAGTAAAATGTGCAAACATCATGCTCACACAATAAACTGGCAAATGAAATATGTGACAAAGCATGCACAACCAATTCTAGCATCTATGAAGCAATTAGCGATGACTAGGTTATCTATATATGAGTATATTGACTTAGGAGTCAAATGAGAATATTTGATCATAGGTCATACTCATCGTTTAAGCACAAGTGGGGTTGCCACTTTTACATAAAGTATTGTTGTGTTCACACCATTAGAGTTGCTTTAGCTCAACTCTTTAGAGTAAAGCTCCCCCTAGATGTGAGATCCCCCCTAAGAGGGATGAACTAACCTTGGGTTTTTTTGATTATGACTTCATGTAGGTGTTGAAGATGTGGATGCTCAATGTTGTTGTAGATCATTTGGAGCAATCCATTGGAGTGAGTTGCACTTTCAATACCTACACGGGTTAGTCCCACAAGGAACAAACAAGGATATCCATAGACATAGAGTGAAGTACACACAAGATGATGTCCATGAAAGCATTAGGTTACCTTGTCCCTTGTCTTACCAACAAGAGGGTTTGTGACTCCTTGAAACAAGATAGGACTAGTAACGGTAAGCATATTGAACAAAATCAACGCCCACAAAAACTTGTGTTCTACTCGTGCATAGAATCTACGCAATAGACCTAGCTCATGATGCCACTGATGGGGAACGTAGCAGAAATTCAAAATTTTCTACGCATCACCAAGATCAATCTATGGAGATTCTAGCAACAAGAGAGGGAGAGGATGAGCATATTCATACCTTTGAAGATCGCTAAGCGGAAGCGTTACAAGAACGCGGATGATGGAGTCGTACTCGCGGCGATTCAAACGCAGAAGATCCGATCTAGCACCGAACGGATGGTGCCTCTGTGTTCAACACACGTACAGCCCGGGGACATCTCCTCCTTGTTGATCCAGCAAGGGGAGAGGAGAAGTTGAGGGAGAGCTCCGGCAGCACGACGGCGTGGTGGTGGAGCTTGCAGTTCTCTGGCAGGGCTTCGCCAAGCACTACTGAGGAGGAGGTGGAGTTGGAGAGGGGGAGGGCTGCGCCAGGGGCAGGGTCAAGCTCCCATGCGCCTCCCCACTATATATAGGGATGGAGGGGGCAGGTTTCTTTCCATCCAAGTCCATTGGGGCGTTGGCAAAGGTGGGAGGAAAGAAATCCCATCATTTCCTTCCCCACCGATTGTTATCCCCCTTTTAAGGGATCTTGATCTCATCCCTTCGGGATATGATCTTATTCCTTCTAAGGGGGGATCTTGGTGCGCCTTGACCAGTGGTGTGTGGCCTTTCCCCCACTACCCACGTTCATGTGGGTCCCCCCATGCAGGTGGGCCCCACTCCGGAACCTTCTAGAACCTTTCCGGTACAATACCGAAAAATCCCGAACATTTTCCGGTGGCCAAAATAGGACTTCCCATATATAAATCTTTACCTCCAGACCATTCCGGAACTCCTCGTGATGTCCGGGATCTCATCCGGGACTCCGAACAACATTCGGTAACTGCACACTAATTCCCATAACAACTCTAGCATCACCGAACCTTAAGTGTGTAGACCCTACGGGTTCGGGAATCACGCAGACATGACCGAGACAGCTCTCTGGCCACTAACCAACAGCGGGATCTGGATACCCATGTTGGCTCCCACATGTTCCACGATGATCTCATCAGATGAACCACAATGTCAAGGATTCAAGCAATCCCGTATACAATTCCCTTTGTCAATCGGTATGTTACTTGCCCGAGATTCGATCGTCGGTATCCCAATACCTTGTTCAATCTCGTTACCGGCAAGTCACTTTACTCGTTCCATAATGCATGATCCCGCAACTAACTACTTAGTCACATTGAGCTCATTATGATGATGCATTACCGAGTGGGCCAGAGATACCTCTCCGTCATATGGAGTGACAAATCCCAGTCTCGATTCGTGCCAACCCAACAGACACTTTCGGAGATACCTGTAGTGTACCTTTATAGCCATCCAGTTACGTTGTGACGTTTGGTACACCCAAAGCATTCCTACGGTATCCGGGAGTTGCACAATCTCATGGTCTAAGGAAATGATACTTGACATTAGAAAAGCTTTTAGCAAATGAACTACACGATCTTGTGCTATGCTTAGGATTGGGTCTTGTCCATCACATCATTCTCCTAATGATGTGATCCCGTTATCAATGACATCCAATGTCCATGGTCAAGAAACCATAACCATCTATTGATCAACGAGCTAGTCAACTAGAGGCTCACTAGGGACATGTTGTGGTCTATGTATTCACACATGTATTATGGTTTCCAGTTAATACAATTATAGCATGAACAATAGACAATTATCATGAACAAGGAAATATAATAATAACCATTTTATTATTGCCTCTAGGGCATATTTCCAATAGTCTCCCACTTGCACTAGAGTCAATAGTCTAGTTCACATCACTATGTGATTGTAATGAATCCAACACCTATTGGGTTTGATCATATCTCGCTTGTGAGAGAGGTTATTAGTCAACGGGTATGAATCTTTCAGATCCGTGTGTGCTTTACAAATCTCTATGTCATCTCCTAGATACAGCTACCACGCGCTATTTGGAACTATTCCAAATAACTGCTCTACTATATGAATCCGGTCTACTTCTCAGAGTCATCCAGATTAGTGTCAAAGTTTGCATCGGCATAACCCTTTACGACGAACTCTTTTACCACCTCCATAATCGAGAAAATTCCTTGGTCCACTAGTTACTAAGGATAACTTTGACCGCTGTCCTGTGATCCATCCCTGGATCACTCTTGTATCCCTTGACTGACTCATGGCAAGGCACACTTTAGGTGAGGTACACAACATAGCATACTGTAGAGCTTGCGTCTAAAGCATAGGGGACGACCTTCGTCGTTTCTCTCTCTTCTGTCGTGGTCAGGTCTTGAGTCTTACTCAATACACACACCTTATAACACAGCCAAGAACTCCTTCTTTGCCGATCTATTTTGAACTCCTTCAAAATCTTGTCATGGTATGTATTCATTTGAAAGTACTATTAAGCATTTTTTGATCTATCCTCATAGATCTTGATGCTCAATGTTCAAGTAGCTTAATCCAGGGTTTCCATTGAAAAACACTTTTCAAATAACCCTATATGCTGTCCAGAAATTCTACATCATTTCTGATCAACAATATGTCAACAACATATACTCATCAGAAATTGTATAGTGCTCCCACTCACTTCTTTGGAAATACAAGTTTCTCATAAGTTTTGTATAAACCCAAAATCTTTGATTATCTCATCAAAGCATATATTCCAACTCCGAGATGCTTACTCCAGTCCTTAGAAGGATTGCTGGAGCTTTGCATACTTGTTAGCATCTTTTAGGATTGAAAAAACCTTCTGGTTGTATCACATACAACCTTTCCTCAAGCATCTCGTCGAGGAAACAATGTTTTGACATCCTATCTGCAAGATTTCATAAATAATGCAGTAACTACTAATATAATTCCAACAGACTCTTAGCATCGCCACGAGTGAGAAAGTCTCATCGTAGTCAACTCCTTGAACTTGTCGGAAAACATCTTAACGACAAGTCGAGCTTTCTTAATGGTGATACTTACCATCATTGTCCATCTTCCTTTTAAAATCCATCTGTACCCAACAGCCTTACGACCATCAAGTAGTTCTTCCAAAGTCTATACTTTGTTTTCATACATGGATCCTTCTCGGATTTTATGGCCTCGAGCCATTCTTTGGAATCCGGGCCCACCATCGCTTCTCCATAGCTCGTAGGTTCATTGTTGTCTAGCAACATGACCTCCAAGACAGGATTACCGTACCACTCCGAAGCAGTACGCGTCCTTGTCGTCCTACGAGGTTTGGTAGTGACTTGATCCGAAGTTTCATGATCACTATCATCAGCTTCTACTTCAATTGGTGTACGTGCCACAGGAACAACTTCCCGTGCCCTGCTACACACTGGTTGAAGTGATGGTTCAATAACCTCATCAAGTCTCCACCATCCTCCCACTCAATTCTTTCGAGAGAAACTTTTCCTCGAGAAAGGACCCGTTTTAGAAACAATCACTTTTGCTTCCGGATCTGAAATAGGAGGTATACCCAACTGTTTTTGGTGAACTACGAAGATGCATTTATCCGTTTTGGGATCGAGCTTACTAGGATGAAACTTTTTCACATAAGCGTCGCAGCCCCAAACTTTCAAGAAATGACAGCTTAGGTTTCTCTAAACCATAGTTCACACGGTGTCATCTCAACGGAATTATGTGGTGCCCTATTAAAGTGAATGTGGTTGTCTCTAATGCCTAATCCATAAACGATAGTGGTAATTCGATAAGAGACATCATGGTATGCCCCATACCCAATAGGGTGCATCTATGATGTTCGGACACACCATCACACTATGGTGTTCCAAGCGGTATTAGTTGTGAAACAATTTCCACAATGTCTCAGTTGTGTACCAAACACGTAACTCAGATATTCATCTATATGATCATATCATAGACATTTTATCCTCTTCTCACGACGATCTTCAACTTCACTCTGAAATTACTTGAACCTTTCAATAATTCAGACTTGTGTTTCATCAAGTCAATATACTCAGCATCTACTCAAATCATCTGTGAAGTAAGAACATAACGATATCCACTGCGTGCCTCGGCACTCATTGGACAGCCCACATCAAAATGTATTACTTCCAACAAGTTGCTTTCTTGTTCCATCTTACTGAAAATGAGGCTTTTTAGTCATCTTGCCCATGTGGTACTATCATTACTATCTTATATCTTTTGGCATGAACATGTGTATCACTACGATCGAAATTCAATAAACCATTCTTTTAGGTGCAAGACCATTGAAGGTATTATTCAAATAAATAGAGTAACCATTATTCTCCTTAAATGAATAATCGTATTGCGATAGACATAATCCAATCATGTCTATGCTCAACGCAAACACCAAATAACAATTATTTAGGTTTAACACCAATCTCGATGGTAGAGGGAGCAGGCGATGCTTGATCACATCAACCTTGGAAACACTTCCAACACACATCATCATCTCACCTTTAGCTAGTCTCCATTTATTCCGTAGCTCTTTTATTTCGAGTTACTAACACTTAGCAACCGAATCGGTATCTTAATACCCTGGTGCTACTAGGAGTACTAGTAAAGTACACATTTAATACAATGTATATCCAATATACTTCTGTCAACCTTGCCAGCCTTCTCATCTACCAAGTATCTAGGGTAGTTCTGCTTCAGTGACCGTTCCCTCATTACAGAAGCACTTAGTCTCGGGTTTGGGTTCAACCCTGGATTTCTTTACTGGAGTAGCAACTGATTTGCCATTTCATGAAGTACCCCTTCTTGCCCTTGCCCTTCTTGAAACTAGTGGTTTCACTAACCATCAACAATTGATGCTCCTTCTTGATTTCTACTTTTGCGGTGTCAAACATCGTGAATATTTCAAGGATCATCATATCTATCCCTGATATGTTATAGTTCATCATGAAGCTCTAGTAGCTTGGTGGCAATGTCTTTGGACAAACATCACTATCTCATCTGGAAGATTAACTCCCACTCGATTCAAGTGATTGTTGTACCCAGACAATCTGAGTACAAGCTCAACGATTGAGCTTTTCTCCCTTAGTTTGTAGGCTAAGAAGCTCGTCGGAGGTCTTATACCTCTTCACGTGGGCACGAGCGTGAAATCCCAATTTCAGCCCTTGGAACATCTCATATGTTCCACGATGTTTCTAAAACGTCTTTAGCGCCTCAATTCTAAACCGTTTAACATTACTAAACTATCACGTAGTCATCAAAACGTGTATGTCAGATGTTCGCAACATCCACAAACGACGTTCAAGGTTCAACACACCGAGCGGTGCATTAAGGACATAAGCCTTCTACGCAGCAATGAGGACAATCCTCAGTTTACAGACTCAGTCCGCATAATTGCTACTATCAACTTTCAACTAAATTTTCTCTAGGAACATATCTAAAACAGTAGAACTAAAACGCGAGCTACAACATAATTTGCAAAGACCTTTTGACTATGTTCAGGATAATTAAGTTCATCTAATGAACTCCCACTCAGATAGACATCCCTCTAGTCATCTAAGTGATACATGATCCGAGTCAACTAGGTCGTGTCCAATCATCACGTGAGACGGACTAGTCATCATCGGTGAACATCTTCATGTTGATCGTATCTACTATACGACTCATGCTTGACCTTTCGGTCTCTTGTGTTCTGAGGCCATGTCTATACATGCTAGGCTCGTCAAGTCAACCTAAATGTTTCGCGTGTGTAAATCTGGCTTACACCCATTGTATGTGAACGTTAGAATCTATCACACCCGATCATCACATGGTGCTTCGAAACAACGAACTTTCGCAACGGTGCATAGTTAGGGGGAACACTTTCTTGAAATTTTAATGATGGATCATCTTATTTACTACCGTCGTTCTAAGCAAATAAGATGCATAAACATGATAAACATCACATGCAATCAAATAGTGACATGATATGGCCAATATCATTTTGCTCCTTTTGATCTCCATCTTCGGGGCTCCATGATCATCATCGTCACCGACATGACACCATGATCTCCATCATCATGATCTCCATTATCGTGTCTCCATGAAGTTGTCTCACCAACTTATTACTTCTACTACTATGGCTAACGGTTTAGCAATGAAGTAAAGTAATTACATGGCGTTATTCAGTGACACGCAGGTCATACAATAAATAAAGACAACTACCATGGCTCCTGCCAGTTGTCATACTCATCGACATGCAAGTCGTGATTCCTTTTACAAGAATATGATCAATCTCATACATCACATATATTTCATTCATCACATCCTTCTTGGCCATATCACATCACACGGCATATGCTACAAAAACAAGTTAGACGTCCTCTAATTGTTGTTGCAAGTTTTTACGTGGCTGCTATAGGTTTCTAGCAAGAACGCTTCTTACCTACGCCAAAACCACAACGTGATATGCCAATTGTTATTTACCCTTCATAAGGACCCTTTTCATCAAATCCGATCCGACTAAAGTGGGAGAGACAGACACCCGCTAGCCACCTTATGCAACAAGTGCATGTCAGTCGGTGGAACCTGTCTCACGTAAGTGTACGTGTAAGGTCAGTCCGGGCCGCTTCATCCCACAATACCGTCGAAACAAGATAGGACTAGTAACGGTAAGCATATTGAACAAAATCAACGCCCACAACAACTTGTGTTCTACTCGTGCATAGAATCTACGCAATAGACCTAGCTCATGATGCCACTGATGGGGAACGTAGCAGAAATTAAAAAATTTCTACGCATCACCAAGATCAATCTATGGAGATTCTAGCAACAAGAGAGGGAGATGATGAGCATCTTCATACCTTTGAATATCGCTAAGCGGAAGCTTTACAAGAACACGGATGATGGAGTCGTACTCGCGGCGATTCAAATCGCAGAAGATCCGATCTAGCACCGAACGGACGGTACCTCTGCGTTCAACACACGTACAGCCCGGGGACGTCTCCTCCTTCTTGATCCAACAAGGGGAGAGGAGAAGTGGAGGGAGAGCTCCGGCAGCACGACGGCGTGGTGGTGGAGCTTGCAGTTCTCCAGCAGGGCTTCGCCAAGCACTACTGAGGAGGAGGTGGAGTTGAAGAGGGGGAGGGCTGCGCCAGGGGCAGGGTCAAGCTCCCATGCGCCTCCCCACTATATATAGGGATGGAGGGGGATGGTTTCTTGCCCTCCAAGTCCATTGGGGCGTTGGCAAAGGTGGGAGGAAAGAAATCCCATCATTTCCTTCCCCACCGATTGTTATCCCCCCTTTTTAGGGATCTTGATCTTATCCCCTCGGGATATGATCTTATTCCTTCTAAGGGGGGATCTTGGTGCGCCTTGACCAGGGGTGTGGGGCCTTTCCCCCACTACCCACGTTCATGTGGGTCCCCCCATGCAGGTGGGCCCCACTCTGGAACCTTCTAGAACCTTCCCGGTACAATACCGAAAAATCCCGAACATTTTCCGGTGGCCAAAATAGGACTTCCCATATATAAATCTTTACCTCCAGACCATTCCGAAACTCCTCGTGACGTCCGGGATCTCATCCGGGACTCCGAACAACATTCGGTAACTGCACACTAATTCCCATAACAACTCTAGCATCACCGAACCTTAAGTGTGTAGACCCTACGGGTTCGGGAATCATGCAGACATGACCGAGACAGCTCTCTGGCCAATAACCAACAACGGGATCTGGATACCCATGTTGGCTCCCACATGTTCCATGATGATCTCATCGGATGAACCATGATGTCAAGGATTCAAGCAATCCCGTATACAATTCCCTTTGTCAATCGGTATGTTACTTGCCCGAGATTCGATCATTGGTATCACAATACCTCGTTCAATCTCGTTACCGGCAAGTCACTTTACTCGTTCCATAATGCATGATCTCGCGACTAACTACTTAGTCACATTGAGTGACAAATCCCAGTCTTGATTCGTGCCAACCCAACAGACACTTTCGGAGATACCTGTAGTGTACCTTTATAGCCACCCAGTTACGTTGTGACGTTTGGTACACCCAAAGCATTCCTACAGTGTCCGGGAGTTGCACAATCTCATGGTCTAAGGAAATGATACTTGACATTAGAAAAGCTTTTAGCAAGCGAACTACACGATCTTGTGCTATGCTTAGGATTGGGTCTTGTCCATCACATCATTCTCCTAATGATGTGATCCCGTTATCAATGACATCCAATGTCCATGGTCAGGAAACCATAACCATCTATTGATCAACGAGCTAGTCAACTAGAGGCTCACTAGGGACATGTTGTGGTCTATGTATTCACACATGTATTATGGTTTCCAGTTAATATAATTATAGCATGAACAATAGACAATTATCATGAACAAGGAAATATAATAATAACCATTTTATTATTGCCTCTAGGGCATATTTCCAACACATATTGAGCTTGTGTCCCTTGGAAAGAAGTAGGATCATACTTCTCTTGTTGAGGAACAAACTTCGTCTTGGGGTATTGATCTTCTTCCCACTCAACAACATTGGCATTGAACTTCCATTCAAAACCAACACCTTGATTCGTCTGGTGCCTGCCTTTCTTGCGTACAATTTCCTTGAATTGCTTACTCCCGGCAAGGCTCTTGTAGACAACCTTCTCTATAATTCCCTTCAATAAGCTATTTTCTTGCTCAAGTGTAACTTGGCTAAGAGAATTATTAGTGGAATCAAGAGAACTACTAGAAGCAACAATATTGGATTTAGCATGATTATTGTTACTACTAGAAGAAGAATCTTTCTTACTCTTGTTGTTAGATTTAACTTGTGGCATGTAATTAGATAAGAGTAAACGCTTGGCAATGTAAGAAGAACTTTTCTTGCGAAGATCATCATTGATTGCCGTTAAAAACTCATGCTCTTGCTCAAGGTTAAGCTTTTCAAAGCGTAACCTCTCATGAGTCTTTAAAAGTTCTCGATGATCTTCCAAGGTAGTTTCATGAGCTAACTTAAGAGTGTTTAGTTCTTTAGTTAGACGCTCAATCATCTCCTTATCATTGTCATTCATTTTATCTTGATTAGCACGATTAATTGACGCTCCATCATAGATTTCATAACTAGTGTTGGGGATATACCCCGCGACGTAACCTGGCCGGAAGTATAACCCGGTCGGACCGGATGACTCACTAGTAACCCTCCCGGAGCTTGGCGATTCACGGGTAACTCGCCCAATCTTGGCGATTCATTAGTAACCCGGCGGGCGGGTCAAATGGATGATGAGGCCCAAGGCCCAGAAGGCCGGTTCACGCTTAATGGTGGGCCGGTTTATGAGGAAAGCGTAAGGACTATTCTCCTACAAAGGAAGCAAGACTAGGACTCCACTTGTAATAGAATAATCCTAGTCCAACTAGGACTAGCCATGTAAACCGCCCCTTCAACATATATAACGAGGGGCAGGGCTCCCCAAAGAGGGACAAGCAAGAAACAATCTCTAGGGCTAGACACAATTAGAGGAGAGCCGATTTACGACGAATCCCTCGTGATGATAATGAGATCTAGCCTCAAACAGCATGTAGGGTTGTTACCGGATGATGTTTCCCGGGGCCCGAAGCTGTCTAAAACCTTGTCTTGTGTTGCGTCTCTCGATTTTGCTCAACCTCTCTCAAGCTACCACATAGATGCGTTGGCCTCGCGACTAAGTCCTCACACTAAGGACATCTGACGTGTTAATTCCACGACAGTTGGCGCCCACCGTGGGGCCAGGCGCACGATGGTCTTGAGTTCTTAGAGGGATCACTCCTAGGGATCGAGGGGCTCGCAATTTTTTGGATAAAAAAAGCTGGTTTGAAAGGATTTGCATCAGCGCCAAGTTCATCAGTCCAGATTTGAAGATTTGTGAGATTTAAGGTTCAAGAAAAATTTAGGGTTGCGTGCGCACGCGCCTGACCTGGCGACCCGTCCGGGTTGATTTCCGCTGCGCTGTTCTACGAAGTCGCTGAGGCCGATCAGAGACAAAATTTGCTGCAACCCCGTGTGGCCAGTCAAAGATACACAACCACGTTTTACCATCCACGGACAAGCACCCAGGATCTCCCCAAAGGAATTATCCATAGTTTATTACGTGAAGACCGGGTCAACTCCAAGGAAACATCATGTATTACTTTAACTAGTACTAGTGATGAATACTAGTACCAGGACGTGGGGCCGCTGGTAGGATTGGTTCGGCTTTTCAATTACCAAAAGAAGAATAGCACTTTCAGAAAGAAAATCGCGACTTGGAGGAGGACACGGACATGAGCCAATGGATCCAGCCACGACTCGGAAGCAGACGTCTCCGCGGACTCGGGCTCCGCCGTTGACTCGCAAGCTAGTTTGGGCCTATGCCTCACGACCGCAAGTGGTTGCTGTCGTCACGTTTTTGCTTCGTTAGCCGTAGCTGCACCAAGCCAGCCTCACCTTCACCTCCACACTGCCGTGTCGACCTGCACTGCCACTGTGCCAAGCTGGACTACAAGTCGTTTGCGATCTACATCAACCACAACGGGGACAAGCCGCCCGCCACTACTCCGGTCCGGTTTGCAACATGGAGGGTATTATGCATTATCCAGCACCAACATCCGGGTTCATCCGGTAAAAAATACCAGCAAGGCTATTAAAAAAGGGGTGGTATTATACCACGGAGGCACGTTCGGCTGTGCCGCTCAGCTTCACGGACACGTGTATTGCGGTCCGGTTTACATCAACACGTCGGTCAACTTGCCCGTCCGCGCCACCTTACAACATCACGGATGACTCGCACGTCCGCCCTCACCGCTGGTTCACGCGTCCGCATCAGTTTATAACGCGGAGGACAACTGGCTCGTCTGTGCCGGCTTACAAGGCCGCGACTGATTCATCACTCCGAAGCCGCTTCTGATGCTGCGGTGGTTTTACTGTCCGCCCAAACATCAGGTGGTATTCATCTAAATTTATGTATTAAACAATTATTGTGTTTTTTGTCAAAGAACAATTACTTTGTCCTGTAATATTTTTACACAGGACAATTTTTATGCCATTCACGGACACGTGTATCGCGGTCCGGGATACATCAACGCGCCGGCCGACTCGCCCGTCCGCGCCGCCTTACAACACCATGGATGATTCGCCTGTCCACCCTGGCCACTGGTTCATGTGTCCACGCCGGTTTACAATGCGGAGGACAACTTGCTCGTCCGCACCGGTTTACAACGCCGCACCCGGTTCATCTGTCTGCTCGCATGGCCGACTTGCCCATGATTGATTTCAGCTTCACTGTGGTGATCGTCAACTCCGCTATGGATATTTTCTGGCTAACATATCATGGATTATTATACCGCTGAGCTATTGGATAACTCATGCCGGTTTATATCGTGATCCAGTCCGCGTCAACTCGTCAGGACCATGTGAATTACCCAATAACGCGTGCACAGGCCGCCGACCCCCGCAGTCCGGTCTACATTAGCATACCGGGCCGCACCTGTCTGCATGAGCTGTTTATTGAGTATGAGCAAGTCACAACTTGGGTAGCCCGGTTTTTCTTTTAACAAAATGGAGGCAAATTATCATATACTATCAACCGTCGTCTGCACTGGTTGGTTCAATAGGCAGGCGCATAAGTCGTCGCCACTACAGTTTGGTTAACTTCAAATCACCAGTTGGAAGGAACCATTGGCCGAGTTGCTAACACGGCTCATATGGGATCATTTATAATCTGCCGCGGTCACCTCAACCTTCTGTGGATTTACATTGTGCTATCAACACCAATGATATGCCATTTATGCCGGTCTATATCACGGTCCAATATGGAGAATCTCAAGCCAACTCCTCGAGTCACCTTGAGACTCGGGGGCTACAATGATATGAATCAGCAAATGTCTGCGGTTTTCAGTGAAGTCAAGAACCCCAGGACGTTGGAGGGAAAGATAACCCGGTCCCGGAGGCTACCACCATATTGGTGCAAATTTAAAAGCTGTCAAAAAATGACCGGCTTAAAAAGAAGGATTCCGGTTTAAAATCTGGCTAAGGGAAAGATATCTCCCACAAAGCTTTGAAGCTCTCAATATCCGGTTTAAGAAATCCCGATTCAAGAAGAATTTATCTCAAGCAATAAGTTAAAGGTTGCCGAAGAGGACCAGCTGCCCTGACGCGCGGTTCAAACATGGGAATCCTGCCTTATGGGCTCATCTTTATGATCACTTGAGGGCTTCCTATTCAAACATAGGTGTATTCACCAAAGAGAACATGGTGTTACTACCCTCTTGATACGGCTATCAAGCCAATATTATCATAAGAGCACAACTCTGGTTACTTCGGTAATCCGGCTATCAAGCCAATATTATCATAAGGGGCCAAAGAGAGTTTGTCACACAACACAACTCAAACATAGGCACCTGGCGAGCAAAACTCAGAAATATATCACATGGGGGCTTCTGCTTATAGAGTGGAGTTCCGATTATCCATTGAACCGGCTTATAAAGCCACAACAAAGCTTGGGGGCTTCACACCCAAGGGGCCAAAGAGAGTCTTGTTGCTACGCACAGCTCAAACATAGGCACGCATAGAGCACAGCTCACAAAGTTACTTGGGGGATCTTTGTGCAACGCAACAAAGAGTTTGAAAGGACCCTTGTAATTGGGTATTGACCCACGGCTTGGAAGCCTGGTGTATTCACCTAAAACCCCGGGTTAACCTGCCTTCATCAAGTAAGCCACTCCTATCCAGGTAATCCTAGCATGACCCGCCGAACGTTTGACAAGTCAATCTTATACAGACCCTGAACTTGTCAAAGTTAAAACGACGATTGGTTAGTTGGAGGTCCATCTTAAAAGGCTTTGTCAAATGGTTTAACTCAGCGGCCTGGAAGCCCATGAAAAGCCTCGAATTTGGGCCTGACAACCCTTGAAAAGCCTCGACTACACGGTTTTATTTGCTTTTGTCAAGATTTTTCTCTTTTGATAAATTTTATGTTGAACTGGTGTCTTTTGACCCGGTATGACTATTAGTTATCAAATTAACCCGGTGTTTATTAACCCGACTCGACTTTCAACTACAAGTTGTTAGACCACATTCAATTTTAAACTGGTGATTATTAACCCATTCTGGCATTGACTATATGTCGCCAGGATTATCATCCGGTGTTTATCATAACCCGGCATGACTTATTATACACCAGCACAACATGGTGGGAGTTATCAACACTCAAGATTTGGGTTCTCACCCTTACTACAAAAGTTGGTAAACCAAAGATGTGATTCAAATGTCAAAGGTATGATATATTTCATATTTGATTATTCTTAAGTGTAGCCTTGGTTATAAACCCGGGTTATATGTTGGGCATTATGACCCGTCCGGCGATAAACCGCCAGGACACTTTAAACTTGTTGTATGCAGAAACAGGTTGAATAAAGCATAATTATAAATCACCGGCGTTTATTAACCCAACCTGGCTTTGGACTATAAGTCGCCAGTATATATTTGGATTGCGCCATTGGAATCATACGCTCATAAATCATTGGATTATATTATTCAAATCTTCAAATAGCCAACATGGCTGGATTTTATTATGGTTATCAATAACCAGTATTATGATTAAGGTTTTCAAAGTCGCTTTAGCGCAATGGCTATCATATCATCAATGGATATGATTTATTCTATAATTGAAGGAATAGTCCCGAGTTGCTGCAGGCTTACAACCCGACACTTGGGGACTATATTATTCAAGTTGAGATTACATCAAATATGCAAGTCTCATGTCGCTGCAAGCATGCACCATGACACTTGGGGGCTAATGCAAAGTCATTTTTTGCTCATCTTATTGAATACCTGACTCATCGCATTATAATGAGCCGACCCTTGGGGGCTACACCGTTGCTGTTCAAAGTTTACATGATTATATTTACAAAGTCCCTGCTCATTATTGCATAATGACCCGGCCCTTGGGGGCTACACTGTTTGAAGTTTTTATGAGCATAAGGCAGTTTCAAATCCCAGGTTGCTGCAAGCATGACAACCCGGCACTTGGGGGCTACATATATGGAGTATTCAGTTTTTTACTAGTGACTGAGATGAACAACATGGATTTCTTCAAAGTGGCAGTAATTATATGGAAACAAGTCTCAAATCATCACTTTGTTCTGTTCAAGACTTGGGGGCTACAGGTAATATGGATATAAGGGAGAAATATCTTCCGATTTTCAGTATGACCTGGCATCACCAATCATTATGACCTGGTGTCTGCAACAATCATGAACCGGCGTTGGCAACAATCATAAACCGGTGTTGGAAACAATCATGACCCGGAATTATCAGTTTTAATAACCCGGCGATTTTGGAAATCATAGATCGGTAAGTTCTACATCTTCAAGCCGGCGGAATATCAGTTGAATATTTGAAGACCAATATTTTTGTCAAGTCAGAGTATTGAAGGCCGAGTTAAATGGATTCTTTATTTACAATGTTTTTTCTACAAACAAATTGATTATGAAGATGGTTATTAACTCGGATTTTTCAGAAGGAAGAAATGACAAGGACTTAAGGATGATCAAGTGCCGGTTTATAAGAATATTTAAACCAAAGCACAAACCGCCAAATTTGTTCTTGTGTTTATGTTGCAGATCAGCTTAACATGGATAAATCCAAATTAAACTAGGGGCTAATGTCGGGGATGTACCCCGCGGCGTAACCCGGCCGGAAGGATAACCCGGCCGGACTGGACGACTCACTGGTAACCCGCCCGGAGCTTGGCGATTCACGGGTAACTCGCCCAATCTTGGCGGTTCATTAGTAACCCGGTGGGCGGGTCAAATGGATGATGAGGCCCAAGGCCCAGAAGGCCGGTTCACGCTTAATGGTGGGCCGGTTTATGAGGAAAGCGTAAGGACTATTCTCCTACAAAGGAAGCAAGACTAGGACTCCACTTGTAATAGAATAATCCTAGTCCAACTAGGACTAGCCATGTAAATCGCCCCTTCAACATATATAAGGAGGGGCAGGGCTCCCCAAAGAGGGACAAGCAAGAAACAATCTCTAGGGCTAGACACAATTAGAGGAGAGCCGGTTTACGGCGACTCCCTCGTGACGATAATGAGATCTATCCTCAAACAACATGTAGGGTTGTTACCGGATGATGTTTCCCAGGGCCTGAAGCTGTCTAAACCCTTGTCTTGTGTTGCGTCTCTCGATTCCGCTCAACCCCTCTCAAGCTACCACATAGATGCATTGGCCTCGCGACTAAGTCCTCACACTAAGGACATCTGACGTGTTAATTCCACGACAACTAGAGTTGTCAACAAGTAAATCATCATCACCTAACAAGTCATCTTCATCACTATTGAACTAAACATACTCGGGGTATGATACCTTTGAGACTTTAGCCATGAAGCATCTTCCAATTCCTTCATTTGGTGAGTCAAATATGTCGTAGGAGTTGGTTGACACAAGTGCTAGACTGGCAACACCTTCATCTTGAGTATATTTGGAGTCGAAGTGATAACTTCTTTTGGAGTGATGGTCGGAGTCGGAGCCGGATACCCATTCACCAACATGAGCTTGATGTCTTCACTTTGTGTAGCTCTTTGATGACCTGTCCTTCCTTTCCGAATCCTTTCTTCTCCTGGAGGTTCTTCGTTCATGACGATCATCTCTACTCCTTTCTCTTGGTGGTGATTCTTCTCTTCTACTTCTTCTTTTAGGTGAATCTTATCTTTTCTTGTAGGGAGCCGTACACTCATTGGAGTAGTGTCTGGGTCTTCCACAATTGTAGTAATTGCGCTCTCGACTTGAAGATCTTTTGTCATTGTAGGACCTTGACTTGGAACTTCTTTCCTTGCTTCTACTCTTGTAGAATTTGTTGAAGTTCTTCACCATTAGGCTCAATTCTTCATTGAAGGTTTGTTTCTCACTTGATGATGTAGGAGCATCACATGAGGCTTTGTAAGCACCACTTGACTTGTTGTGAAGCTCTTCTTTATCCTTGAGTGACATCTCATGAGCAATAATTCTTCCAATGACTTCCGTTGGCTTGAAATCTTTGTAATTGGGCATCATTTGGATCAATGTGCACACGGTATCATATTTTCCATCCAAGGCTCTTAGGATCTTCTTGATGATGAATCTATCGATCATCTCTTCACTTCCTAAGACGGCAATCTCATTTGTGATGAGAGCAAGCCTAGAGTACATTTCAGCGACACCTTCACCATCTTTCATTTTGAACTTGTCAAGTTGACTTTGAAGCACATCCAATTTGGATTCCTTGATGGAGTCGGTACCTTCGTGCATATCAATCAAAGTGTCCCAAATTTCCTTTGCATTCTCAAGACGGCTGATTTTGTTGAATTCTTCGGGGCACAATCCATTGAAGGGGATATCACAAGTTTGAGCATTGTATTGCATCATCTTCAACTCTTCCGCGGTAGCTTCACAGTTCGGTTCTCTCCCATCAAAGAATTCACCTTGCAAGCCAATACAAATTATAGCCCAAACGGCGGGGTTATGTCCAAGAATATGCATTTTCATCTTATGCTTCCAACTAGCAAAATTAGTACCATCAAAGTAAGGACCTCTACGCACTACAAAAAAAGACACATCCGTGACATTTTGGGCCGAACGATTTTTTTTCTGTCATACTTATGACACTTCTATGATCATAGATGTGGTGGGCTCCTACTTCTACTTGTACAATGCCCGTGCGTTGCCACGGGCTAACAAAGTATATGTACACCGAGAAATACGCTAACAAAAATGTATAGGGAACTATTTACATGTGAAGACATTTCATGCTAGTGATATGGTAGATAAATGCATCTCCTCATCTTTCTCTCCCCCTCCCTCTCCCACGATCCTTTCTTCTACATTTTTTATTCACCCACGTCCCATGACTTCTCCAGTTGGCCATCCCATAGATTATACTTCCTCCGTTCCCAAATATTTGTCTTTTTAGAGATTTCAACAAGTGCCTACATATGAAACAAAACGAGTCAATCTACACTCTAAAATATGTCTACATACATCCGTATGTCGTAGTACATTTGAAATGTCAAGAAAGACAAATAATTGGGAGCGGATGGAGTAATAGATAACTTATGTGCCCCATAAAAGGATACCAAACGCCGTGAGAGAGATAAGAATTCAGGGTGACATCTATCTATACAATTAGTTTTGAAGGTAAACTTTTGCAGCAAGATTGTGACATAGTCACATTGCATAAAATGAACATGTGATGCTGACCGAAGACTTGATCAACTGTTTAAATATGCCTATGATAAAAATAATTTATTCAAAACACATTTATCGAAGAAAGTAGTATGATTTGTTCAAAGTCAAAAATGAGAGATTTGGTTACATCCTAAATTATCATATATATTGAGGAATAAATTTCATCAACTCATGATCTAAAATGAAAGGACTTCTTATTAGTGGCATAAAGTCGTGAGAAAGCCATGTTATATGCACTCTATTATGTGTTGGAGCACAGGTGTGCTTGTTATCCCTCCCATCAAGTTGCCCCGGGATTTACATCCCAACACACATAGGCCACTAATAATCTATGTATTCTTCTTTTGAATAGTGAATATGGCCCACATATGAAGTCCATGAAACATGACTATGTGAGGCACTTTCACACCAGATCGAATGTCAGTCCACCATATGGGTCGTCCAAGACAAGATTCTGGACTAATAGAGTCATTTTCGAGCCGATTTATTTTGTCTGACTCATGCAGGTGGCTTCCCTTCCCCTACACAACTCAAGCTCGTCCCTCACTGGCTAAAGCGAACTCCACCTAGATCCACCATTCTCCCGCAGTCAATTCTTCCTCGTCAGCCATTCCCGAAGAGATCTTGCAGCTCATTCCTGGCTTCGATTGCGGAGAGCAGATCATCACATAGATTGCCCATAGTGGGGCGAATGCCGGCAATCTGCCCCCGGCCACCTGCAACCACAAGAGTCCCTTTAGTATGAATCAGATTCACACCATAACCATTTGCAACAATCCAGTCCTCTAATCCAAGCCCATCATAATTCTCAATAGTCATTAAAATATGGAATCAAAACAACTAATGATCTATCATGTATCCAAAATTGACACCTATGCTTATCATACATGCTGGTAAAAAATAGCTACAATGTTGCTGTCAAGATAACATTTTGGAAGCATTTTCTCTCAAATAAGTATTAATAGATCAGGCACTGACAAAATGATTTGTTCAGCGCATGGCACTCACACCAAACGAAATGTATTAATAGTGTAAACCAAACGAAATGACATGGCACTCACACCAATCTATTCAGGAGTGTTACATTAATCCAACAATTTTTTCAGCGCATGGTAGATATATAAATAGTCCAGATATCATTCGTGTTGACAGAAATTAGCAATGCTCCCAAGTACATACAAAATTGGCCAGAGAGAATTTCCTAGCATGCTGAGTTTCCAAAGACTGGACTTCTTAATAATGACACACCTTCACGTCCATGCAGGAGCTTTAGGGTCAATCAGGCCATAGATTTCTTTGATGTTGGCGACGAATCTTCCGTTTGAGCTTCCGTCGCCCCTCTGCCACACATATTTGTGCGTCTCCACTCACTCCCCTCATAGGTGGCCACTGCTCGACATGTTGAGCCACTCATGGCTGTCTCCACTCACTCCCCTCATAGGAATAGTGAACCGTAAAAATATTTTCAGAGTATTAGGCTTGTATCATGAATTATGTTCGCTTCTATCAATGCTTCAAGACGCAAAGCTTTTTGTGTTTGCTAAGAAAACTAAGCAAATATGAAGGTAAAAGGAAATCATCAATATAATTCCAGAAAAACTACTACATGGAACGGACATGAAATGTTGCGGAAATTGCCGAAACTTACTTTTCTGGAACAATGATATAGAGTGTTCACTACTAACTTGCACATACTTTGCAATCAGAAAAAAGCTTCATCAAGTATGTAGACGCGGCGAAAGGGAATACAACATACAAAAGCTAGATACAGAATTCCAGATAATAAAGCTAGATGGAGCTAACACAACACAATATGCTTCATCGTTTAGCGGGTACTCCCATGAATATAATAAATCATATAGACATACACTTCAACCATCAGAACTATGCCAGAACTGGAACTGGTTTGTTCTTACATGTCATTTCCAGTGAGAAAAGGGGATGCTATAGATTCCAAGTCACAAAAATTGTCATAAAATTATAAGAAGCAAACTAAAAATTATAAATAATCAGAAGAAGTGCTCCCGCTGAGCGAAAACACATTGCATGTGAACAATGCAAAGCAACTACAACACATAAGCTAGCACCTTATTCATGCTTTAAAGAAGGTGTACAGTTTGACCACCTACTGGTAGCCTTATACACATTCACAAGACATTAGGCCTTTCATGTAATATTTTTCTAGGCAAGAAAACATTGCTATATGACATAACTCGTAGTAGTAGGTAAATTCACAAACTGTGTATGTCGTATCAATGACTCTGTTGTAATCAAACTTTGAAGCTACAATCAGATAAAGGAATAATATGAACTTCAATCAACTGATGTAAAATAACAAAAAGTGGCATGTCTAAAGAACACAATGGAGGCATAGAAAAATGCATCTAGAAGATTACACATGATCTAATCATATACATTGCCACCCAAAATTTTCCCTTTGTCGTATCAATGAGTTTGCTGTAAATGAGGAAGTAGTAATTTTTGCACGTACTCTAGGTGTTTTCTCATCAGTTGAACGACAAGATTCTTCATTTTTGGAAACTACATGAACAAGACAAAACATTTGTTCACAATAAGTTAGTAACCCTAAAGGATCTACCTACTCGGAGAAATTCATAAGAGCAAACTTCATATACAGTAAAACACAACGAGCTCTGAATCAGAGTATAACTATTTGAAAAATCTTTCGAGAAGATCAAACAATACATCCTTGCATCACTACTCGGGGTCACTAACGGAGGCGCCAATTCCTTCGAGCAGTGGAAAGGGGAATTGATGGTGCTCAGCACAAGAACTGGAAGGGGGGAGAAATGAAAACCTCAAACACTACCATTTGAAGAGCATATGATATATATTTAGGCACTCACAGAAATAATCAAAGGAGGTCGTGTACAGAAACAAGTAGGTGGTGGCATCGTCGTCTCAGCTCGGTTGTCCAAGCAACATAGGATGTCCTGATCACCACACAGTTGCAACTGAAAGTGTTTGCAACTCTGCAAATTATATATATATCCAAGGATTTAATTGGGAGTTTATTCTGCACCATTTGTGAAAACACACACTCACAAGCAATTCGTTGAGTAGACACCGTGAAATAAAATTATATTGTGAAAAATACTATTTATCAAACAGGTGAAACAAACTAATCAGGTGCATCTCCGTAAGCAAAGAAAAAGGCAGACCAAAATCTATAGGATATGACACACACACACACACACACACACACACACACACACACATATATATATATAGGGTTACTAACACACACACACACACACAGACACACACACACACACACACACACACACACACACACACACACACACACACATATATATATATATATATATATATATGCGTCATAATACCTTGACTTTCTTCCAGAGACTAAACATTGGTTTGTGGACTAAAAACTCAGAGAAAAAAATACCAGAATGGGTAAATGAGTAATGGAGCAAACATGCACACTACTAAGAGAGAACACATGTCTAGTGCATACATTTATAAACAACCATACTTATATAATTTACATGTGAGAGAAGTATATTAGGTTATGAAAGCAAGCACCGTCGTTCGTGATTTTAATGCACACGACTGATGTCATGTCACAATGTTGCCAACCGGCTTGCCCATGACACAGCTAGATTCTGTCACCTCAGTCTTTGTAATCTCGTCCTCTTAGGCTATGCCACATCTTGCAATGTTGTGAGTAGATGACAAATAAGATGTAGCAGTGTATAATGGAATTAGGGGTGGATCAACAACCTGACATGCGCGGGGGAGGTACTCTGCCCGCCACTTCCCATCCCTAGAGGGGGCGTGGAGGGTCGGCGACCATCACCTTGGCGCTCGGCCCACGAGACTGCCATGGATGTATTCTCACTTGCGTCAATGCCACGTGCACGACGCCACGACCGTGGCTGCCACAGCCTGGCCTCTCCTACAAGCAAAAAAGTAAATCACACCAAAATCAACACAAAAGTCGCACCAAATCAAGTCGAGAAGTGAGAGTGCAAGGGATTCATCATACCTGCTCCGAGTAGGTCGAGACACAATTGTAAATCTCACCGGCTGCCTTCCTGTCCGTTCATGATTGGAACAGGCATGTTTCAGCCAGCTCGAGGTACACTTACCAAGGTTGCAAATTACATGATTTACATATATATATTGTGAGAAGAAAACCCAAAGAAACGATTATGTGTATTTTAGCGAAGTGTGCTTGTGAACCACAACTTGGAATTGTGTAATCACGACATGACATCATGATTCCCCAAAAAAATTCAGACCATAGTTAGCACAGTATGGACACCTAAATCTTGAACATTCTAAAATAATTACAAGATCCTCATTTTTCTCTATTTATACCAGAAAGTAAGAAGAACCGCAAGCAATCATCAAGAAATACCAAATCTAGGGGTTACAGAAAGTCAAAGTGTTCCCATCAAACTGCGGAGAACACTAATGTTCTACCTTGTTTTTAATCAAAACTAATGTTCTACCTGGGAAGAAAAATGACAGATGCAACTCACGCAGATGACCAGGCCTAGGTAATTTATAGCAGATGTCCACCCGTCAGTCCTTTTTCTGGGGCTTAAAAGAAACACTTGCAAGTTGTTAAACCGAAAACAGTGAATATAGCTTGCAAGTAATAATCAGAATATTATTTAGCTTCCATTTGCATGAATCGATCAGAGACAAAGTTGATCTTTATTTGACATTCGATCAAACAGTCCCAATCAAATTTAATTTGGGGCAAGGTAGAAAGATGCAAGTCATAATAGGGAGAAAAGCTATCAAGAATGCCATGCTGCTTGTTGCGACAAATTTACCATGTTACACCTTTTCGTGGAAGGGTCAAAAGATCTGGATGCGCTTATCAGAAATTCTTAAATGTTCAGTTCAAACAAATTATAGAGCCAAAGCAATTCAAAATTTAGCATTATGAAGGAAAGGCTCGTGATTAGTATGCAAATACGAAAGGCACATGATTACTACGAAGTAGGATGACTGTCTGTCAAAAGCAAAAAGAACTCAGTTTTATGCTTTTCTAAACTAAAGCAAAAACGACCGTACAATTGCAGGAGAAAAAATTGATGTATGCTTTTTCTAACCTCAGCAGTAACGAACACACAATTGTGGCAGACAGGCCTGGGCATCACAATCGAGAACATCTATCACCAGCATACCATGCCGATTGCGACACCTCATGTTGTCATGCACGCAGTGTTGGAGATATGCCCTAGAGGCAATCATGTTTGATGATATTTCCTATGTGTTTATGAATAAAGATAGTCCTTGGACATTATCAATGACATGTATCAGCAAGTACGTGACTCGTTTATGGGACTATGCATTGTATGATGACTGTCCTAAAAGGTCCCTAGTCGAAAGGGCTGTGTGGACGCGCAACGGACTAGACTAGCATATGACACGGTCCATGGCTTGGTCTCACTAGCCATGGAGCATTGGATGCTAACCGGATAATATGGACTTGGAAAGGTCTGGTCGGATTTGACGTAGTCGGATCTGAGTCGAGATAAGGCCCGAGTCGGACAGACCCAACTATGATATCCAGCGATATGTTATCTGTGAGTCTCTAGTACAACATACATTCTATGTCCTAAGACCCGAGCTGACGCATGTACTCGGGATGGTGACAGACTCGCTTTGGGCCGACCAAACGCTACTCCATGACTGGGTAGTTACAAAGGTAGGTTTCGGGTTTGTCCAGCACCATGCTGCGAGACATGGTCGAGCAAGATGGGATTTGCCCCTCCGATTAGGAGAGATATACTCTGGCCCCCTCGTGTGATCCGACCAGGATAAGCATGGCCATGCGACTAGGATTATGAGATAATCCGGATAGTGGTCGGAATCACTGGAACAAGAAAGAGGTCGGGATAGCACAAGGATGACAATCTCGCCTTGAGCCCGACAACATATATCGTGTGGCAAGGGGAACAGAAGTGTGACATGTTGTATAGGTTCGCCTAAACAACTTCATAGTCTGCTTGGTGTTCGGCATGCCTTGCTAGAGGCCGCTACCAACTGTGTAGTTCGGAGGTGATCCGAACTGCGACCAAGCCGATTTGAACTTAAGGGGTCGCGCGCTTAAGGGAAGGAACTTACAAGGTCGGATCCGAGGACACCGGTCGGATGTGATCCGAACTGTATTCGGATTGTGGCTGAGTAGACTTGTGGGCTTTAGGGTTCGTGTGAGGCCCAAGTGTTGAGCCCGCGATGGACGCCTATATAAAGTGGAGGTGCGGCACACTCATGCGGTTGATCGCTTCGGCGCCATCATTAGGGCTTTGCATGTGTTGCAACTAGCCACCTCCACTCGCTGCCGGTTGTGTGTTCGGACCTAGCAGTCCGCCGCACGACGTTCCTCCTGCACGCGCGGATACCATTAGAGCCGGTGCACTTGCGCCGCTCCGGCGAACCTATTCGCGGGATTCGATCGGCAACATGGGAGACTGGCAAGGAGGAGACGACTCCGGGAACATGCTGCCTCAACTCTACTTCCGTTGCACAACACTGCGCGTCTAGTGGTAACAAACTATGACCATCTCCCGTAGCATGTTCTTGATTGTTCTGTGTGTAGGAATTTTTAGTTTGCAGTCGATGCACCCTACCGTAGATCCCAACAGTGGTATCAGAGCCTCTGCTATAGGATTTGGATTCAGATTGTATGCATATTAGATATGTGGAGACGACATATGAGATCTGTTGTTGTTTATGAGATCGGCTATGTGCACGGTTGATGTGATCAACTGCACATGGGGATCGATGTGGCTATGGTTTCTGATGATCGGAGTCGATGAGTTCGTGACACAACCTACCCCTACCGGTCAGTATCTGCCATCAGGGTTAACAGTGAAACGTAAACCCGAATTGGACTTGTGATGATCGATAAGATCGGTCAGATCGGAAAATTCGGCGTGAACGGAGTTCAGATGCGATATGTGATTTTCGAAAACGTCAGGCGCTGCCCGCACCTGCGAGGGGCGCTGCCCCTTCGAACCCCACTCCCTAACCACCTTGTGCGTAGCGCCTTGTATTTCGTACCCGATACTCAAACCAATAGAATGCGAGTAACTCTGTTTTGCAGATTTGATGTGAATGGTATGGCTCATGTGTATGTGATGCATGTGTGTAAATTATACATGGCATGCGTGTCATGTTTGTCAGACGACAGGAGCCAAAGTGCTGTCATTATATTGTATAACGACCTGCATGTCGAATTTTGACTCTATGTAAAATTCATTACTAGTTGTAGTAGTTGGATAATAGAGATCAGGTTGGTGGCTTGGTGTCCCGGCGTGACAAACAAGATGGAGTTCCTAGACGGTCATCGGAGTCGGAGACGACCTGGAAGAACGTCCATGAAGGAGCCATACTATTTCACAATATGTTTATTTGTGATTGCTATGCTTCTTGTTTTCTATGCATGTTAGAATGGTAGAATGATCCCTCATGAATATCAAGTGAATTTCCATCCCCGATGTTGCACCTTCGCACGTCAAGTACGTCTAGCAGTGGGCTCATAAAATCGAGGTGCTGCTGGGTGTCCTTGAACTGAAGGGTTCGTGTCGGACACGTACATGCACTGCATCAGGTTAACTTGACAAGGCTATCAAAATGGTTTTGGGCCTTGTGGCAAAGAAGGTTGGGAGCCAGGGTATGAGATACCTTCCCTACCGACAGGAGTCGTATAGAGATGCGATTAGCAAGGAGTTGCTTACTGGATAGGTATGTTGGCTAGCAGTGATGCTAAAGCTCACTAGTCGCATGCACTAGTCGGATCCTGAATCACTGGGAGTTTGCAAAGGGATGCTGACTTCTGTGGGAGTATTTCTGTTTAGGCTAGAATTACTGTACATAAACACATTACTTAGTGATTGCATATTTTCTGTTGTAGATCAATGGCACCACCTGCTCAACCCAACTTTGCATTAAAATCAATTATGGAAAAGGATAAACTAAATGGAACAAACTTTACCACCTGGTATAGAAATCTGAGAATTGTTCTCAAGCACGATAAAAAGGAACATGTTCTAGAGGATCTACTTCGAGAGGAACCTGCCGATAATGCCAATGCCACAACTAAGAATGCCTACCAGAAACTCATTGGTGAATCAATGGAGATCAGCTGTGTGATGCTGGCTTGTATGGAGCCCGATTTGCAACAGCATTTCGAAAATGTTGAGCCTTACGATATGATCGAGAGTCTCAAGAGCATGTTTCAGACACATGCTAGGACCGAAAGGTTCAACGTCTAGCGATCCTTGATGGATTGCAAGCTGAAGGAAGGTGATCCACTGAGCCCACATGTGATCAACATGATCGGATATGTGCAAGCTTTGGATCGTTTGGGCTTCCTGCTCTTTGATGAGCTTGCTACAGATGCAGTTCTGGGTTCTCTTCCGCCCAGCTATGGGACGTTCATCTCGAACTATCATATGCATGGCATGGATAAGAAGCTCACTGGATTGCATGGGATGCTCAAAGTGGCAGAGCAGGATATTAAGAAAGGCACACATCAAGTGTTGGTGGTGCAGAAATCGGCTAAGTTCAAGAAGAGTTGGTCCAAGAAAAAGGCTAAGGCAAAGGGCACAGAGACGGCAACCTCCGCCGCTGCGCTGAAGTCTGGACCGGACGCGAAGACCATTTGCTATCATTGCAAGGAAACTGGACACTGGAAGAGGAATTGTAGCAAGTGGCTTGCTGAGCATGGCAAGAAGGCCGGAAATGCTTCTTCAGATAAAGGTACACTTGTTGCATATGTTATAGGCATTTACCTTGCTGACATACCTAGTAGCTCTTGGGTATTTGATACCGTATCGGTTGTTCATATTTGCAACTCGATGCAGGGGCTGGTATGAACTAGGCGTGTGGCACAAGGGGAGATTGACATCAGGGTCGGCAACAAAGCAAGAGTTGCTGCATTGGAGGTCGGCACGATGCAGCTGCAGCTTCCTTCCGGATTCATTATGGAATTGAATAATTGTTATTACAGTCCAGCACTTAGTCGGAACATTATTTTTGCCTCATGTTTGATGAGTCAGGGTTATGAATTCAATTTAAAGGACAGTGGTTGTTCGATATTTTTGAATGGTATGTTCCACGGCTATGCGCCCATTGTTGATGGGCTATTCATATTGAATCTAGAACAGGAACCGGTCTATAACGTGAATTTCAAGAGGCATAAGCCTAATGAGATAATTCCGACATACTTCTGGCATTGCCGGCTTGGACACATTAGTCTGAAATGCATGAAGAAGCTCCATGATGATGGGCTCCTAACTTTGTCCGACTTTGAGTCGTTCGAGACATGTGAATCATGCTTGCTCGGCAAGATGACTAAGTCTCCTCTCGCAAAGAGTTGCGAGAGGGCGTCCGAGCTATTGGAACTGATACATAGTGATGTGTGTGGACCAATGAGCACAACTGCCAGAGGTGGCTATTAGTACTTTGTGACTTTTACCGACGACTTGAGTAGATATGGATATATCTATTTGATGAGGCACAAGTCAGAAACTTTTGAAAAGTTCAAAGAGTTTCAGAACGAGGTTGAGAATCAGCTCGGCAAGACTATAAAGCTTCTGCGATCTGATCGGGGAGGTGAGTACATGAGCCAGGAGTTTGATGATCATCTGAAAAGTCGAGGTATAGTACCTCAGCTCACACCTCCGGGTACGCCACAAAGAAACGGCGTGTCAGAATGGAGAAATAGGACCTTGTTGGACATGGTCCGGTCTATGATGAGCAAATCAGATTTACCCTTGTCATTTTAGGGATACACTCTAGAAACCGCAACTTTCACACTTAACAGAGTACCATCAAAATCCGTAGACAAGACACCACATGAGATGTGGACCGGGAAGTGTCCTAGTTTGTCTTTTCTTAAGATTTGGGGTTGTGAAGCATTTGTCAAGCGACTTATGTCAGACAAGCTTACACTGAAATCGGATAAATGCATATTCGTGGGATATCCGAGGGAAACCTTGGGATATAGCTTCTACAACCAGGAAGAGAACAAAGTGTTTGTTGCTCGGAACGGGGTTTTCCTTGAGAAAGAGTTTCTCAGTCGGGAGGCCAGTGGGAGGACGGTTCGACTCGAAGAAATTCGAGGACCACTCGGGGACGGCTCGGCAGATGATGAGATCATACCAGAGTCAGTCAGGGAACCCGTAGTGCAAGCGGCACCGAAACCACGGAGTTCGGAAAGATTGCGCAGATGCGTGATGTATTGTTGCTAGAAAGCGACAAGCCGGCCACATATGCGGAAGCGATGGTAAGCCTAGATTCCGAGGCATGGCTGGAGGCCATGAGATCTGAGTTAAAGTCCATGGATGAGAATCAAGTCTGGGACTTGGTTGATCCGCCGCCTGGCGTAATGGCCATTGGTTGCAAATGGGTCTTTAAGAAGAAAACCGATGTGGATGGAAATGTTCAGATCCACAAAGCTCGGCTTGTCGCTAAGGGTTATGGACAAGTTCAAGGAATTGACTATGACGAGACTTACTCGCCGGTAGCGATGCTGAAGTCGGTGAGGATCGTACTATCTATAGCTGCATATTTCGATTACGAGATATGGCAGATGGATGTTAAAATGGCTTTCCTGCATGGAAATTTAACCGAGGACGTGTATATGATATAGCCTGAGGGTTTTGTTGATCCGACTAGTGCTAGTAAGGTATGCAAGCTCAAGAGATCCATTTATGGATTGAGGCAAGCATCTCGGAGCTGGAACATTTGTTTTGATGAGGTCGTCACTGGTCTCGGTTTCATCAAAAGCAAAGAGGACGCTTGTTTATACAAGAAGTTAAGTGGGAGCTCGATAGTGTTTTTGACCTTGTATGTGGATGACATACTACTGATCGGGAACGATGTTTCGATGTTGAACTAGGTCAAGGAATCATTGAATGGCAAGTTTTCGATGAAGGACCTTGGTGAGGCAGTCTACATTTTAGGCATTAAGATCTATAGAGATAGATCGAGGAGGCTGCTTGGCTTAAGCCAGAGCATGTACGTAGATAAAGTGTTGAAGTGGTTCAACATGAGTGATGCGAAGAAAGGGTTCTTGCCACTCTCACATGGTATAAGGCTAAGCGAGATTCAGAGTCCTTCGACATCTGATGAGCGAAGCAGGATGAGTAGGATTCTGTATGCCTCGGCAATTGGATCCATCATGTATGCCATGATATGTACAAGGCCCGATGTTGCTTTTGCAATAAGCCTAACAAGTAGATACCTGGCCAACCCAGGTGAGAGTCATTGGGCAGCGGTAAAGACTATTTTGAAGTACCTGAAAAGGACTAAAGAGATGTTCCTAGTTTATGGAGGTGAGGAAGAGCTCGTCGTAAGGGGTTACACCGATGCTAGTTTCCAAACCGACAGAGATGATTGTCGATCACAGTCCGGATTCATGTATGTCATGAACGGAGGAGCAGTGAGCTGGATGAGTTCCAAGCAAGATACAGTGGTTGATTCTACCACAGAAGCCGAATACATTGCGGCTTATGAAGCTGCAAAGGAAGGTGTTTGGATCTGGCATTTTCTAAATGATCTTGGTATTTTCCCAGCCTCGGTAAAACTGTTGGACCTTTATTGTGATAATTCTGGTTCCATCGCACAAGCCAAGGAGCCAAGGAATCACCACAAGGTCAGACACATAGATCGGAAATATCACCTGATATGAAAGATCGTAAAGAATGGTGATGTAGACATATGAAAAATTCACACGGATGCAAATGTTGCAGATCCGTTGACTAAGCCGCTTCCACAACCCAAGCATGAGGGGCACGTTAGAGCTATGGGCATTCGATGTCTATTTGATTGAGTCTAGTGCAAGTGGGAGACTGTTGGAGATATGCCCTAGAGGCAGTCATGTATGATGATATTTCAAATGTGTTTATGAATAAAGATAGTCCTTGGACATTATCAATGACGTGTATCAGCAAGTATGTGACTTGTTTGTGGGACTATGCATTGTATGATGACTGTCCTAAAAGGTCCCTAGTCGAAAGGGCTGTGTGGATGGGCAGCCGACTAGACTAGCATATGACACGGTCGATGGCTTGGTCTCACTAGCCATGGAGCATTGGATGCTAACCGGATAGTATGGACTTGGAAAGGTCTGGTCGGATTCGATGTAGTCGGATCCGAGTCGAGATAAGGTCCGAGTCCGACAGACCCAACTATGAGACGCAACACATGTACTCGAGATGGTGATAGACTTGCTTTGGGCCGACCAAACGCTACTCCGTGACTGGATAGTTACAAAGGTAGGTTTCGGGTTTGTCCAGTCCCATGCTACGAGACATGGTCGAGCAAGATGGGATTTGCCCCTCCGATTAGGAGAGATATACTATGGGCCCCTCATGTGATCCGACCAGGATAAGCATGGCCATGCGACTAGGATTATGAGATAATCCGGATAGTGGTCTGAATCACTGGAACGAGAAAGAGGTCGGGCTAGCACAAGGATGACAATCTCGCCTTGATCCCGACAACATATATCGTGTGGCAAGGGGAACAGAAGTGTGACACGCTGTACAGGTTCGCCTAAACAGCTTCATAGTTTGCTTGGTGTTCGGCATGCCTTGATAGAGGCCGCTACCAACTATGTAGTTCGGAGGTGATCCGAACTGCGACCAAGCCAATTTGAACCTAAGGGGTCACGCGCTTAAGGGAAGGAACCTACGAGGTCGGACCCGAGGACACTGGTCAGATGTGATCTGAACTGCATTCGGATTGTGGCTTAGTAGACTTGTGGGCTTTAGGGTCCGTGCGAGGCCCAAGTGTTGAGCCCGCGATGGACGCCTATATAAAGTGGAGGTGCGGCACACTCATGCGGTTGATTGCTTTGGCGCCGTCATTAGGGCTTTGCATGTGTTGCAACTAGCCACCTCCACTCGCCGCCGGTTGTGTGTTTGGACCTAGCAGTCTGCCGCACGACGTTCCTCCTGCACGCGCGGATACCGTTAGAGGCGATGCACTTGTGCCCCTCCGGCGAACCTGTTCGCGGGATCCGATCGGCAACGTAGGAGACCGGCAAGGAGGAGACGACTCCGGGACCACGCTGCCTCAACTCTACTTCCGCTGCACGGCATTGCACGTCTAGTGGTAACGAACTGCGATCCATCTCCCCGTAGCATGTTCTTGGTTGTTCTGCGTGTAGGAATTTTTAATTTGCAGTCGATGCACCCTACCGTAGATCCCAACACGCAGCGGCAGACCTAGCAGCACAGATCAAAGAGTATTATATAAACCTGTAGCATTTCATATCTAAACCATTATTTTCCAATCACACACACATATAACCAAATGGAATCGATAATAAACTTACAAAATATAGCTGACACCACTAATGTAGCAGGCTACTCAATGCCACAATAAACAAAACCAATAAACCAGGTACTCAAGTAGCATTATTTACAACAGTAGTTACTTCAGATTCAAAAGGTGTAGACAGAATGGACAAGCTTAATATCTAGTCTTTCTTGTAGTCTAACCTCACCCGACATTGATGCCAGATAGATGGAATTGCACATATTTAAACTTGGTTCTCCTAGTATCGAAAATCTCCACATGCATCAACTAATTAATCAGTGGCAAAAAGGAGCTTTTGATGGAAGAGAAAGAAATAAAAACCCTGCAGAAAATTGACTGTTGGCAGCAGTGGACGGGAACGACCAACAATAAAACAACAAAAGCTTCTTTAGTTAGCCTGTGTACCATGACTTGGCTCATCGTAATAACATCTTTTGGAGTCAAGGAAAGGAAATCAAAACCCTATGTGTACCATGACGTGCATACATCACATCTCTGCACACAAAGAAAAAAATCACCAGATCATTCAGCAACAGGGTGACAAACACAGACAGAAGAAAGAAGAAATCCATAAGCAGAGAAGCTGAACCAATCTCTACAAAAATGAAAAGAAAAAAAATATGCACACACACACACACATATCAGCCAGTTCTAGCATGCATCGACCCATCAAAGCATTAAGCCATCAGCCACCCATTAGAGAAGTGAAAAATGAAAGGATTCAAACTTATGCATCAATCCATCTAAGCATCAGGCCAAAGGCAGCGGGAGCGAAGTGCTCTGATGAATCCGCTTTGCATAGCTCTGATTCCCTCGCGCATCTTGGTAGCGATGCAATCCCGACCCCTTCACTCACCTCTACTACGACACGAACCTGACCCCCTTTCTCTACCTTGTCCCTCCTCATGTCGCCCCTGATTGAAATCCAGACAAAGGGCACATGCGGCTTGGGCCCGAGCTGTGCGTGGCAGTGGATCCACGGCGGCGGCGGCAGCGTCCTGGGGATGCTGATCCGTGACGAGCGATGTATCCTAGGCTAGGCGGGAGATATTTCTCTTGCTTTACACATTGAGAGAGACAAACACAAGGGCTTCATTCGTTCCTCACATGCAGGCTAGGCGGGAGGATTAGATAGCTGCTGTTGCTGTTTTTTTCAAACTCCCATCAAGTGTTGTGTAGACTGCTAGTGATATTTAATCACACTGCGTATATATGCTCAACCAAACATGCAGGCCAGTTCAAGCTGCCGTAGGAAATAATATAATCCATGATGGATTATTCGCCAGTTTATCCTCATGCTAGATCCATCACTACCACTAATCGACACATTAGCAAGCTGCAGTCTTGGTAGGGAGGGGAAATGAAGGAGGAGGAGGCGTACCATGTGCGTACTGGTCCTGCAGCCCGACGGGAGGGAGATGCTGCAGATGTCACCAACATCGAGGTACACCGCGGCAGCAAGCACCCCCATATGCCTTGCCCCAGCATTGAGAGCAGGGGTTGGATCCTGATGCTGCCGGCTAGGCTAAGGTTCGTTGCCGGCCTCCATCCGGATGCTGCGGGTGCAGATCTGGCGTCGTCGTCGCCGTAACAGATCCATGGCCATCTCTGCCGCCCCCATCATCCGGATCCTTGTGATCCATGACGGTCGTGTCTGCCCGGATCGGGGTTGGCGGATGCGGCTGCGTATCCTCGGGAGAGGAGGAGCAGATCGGAGGGTGGCGGCAGTGAGATCGCACGAGAGGACGGCGGCTCTGTGTCGTCGAGGGGATCGATAGGTATGGTTTTTTGCGGGTTGGTTTTTTGGCTGCGTAGGTGGGAGAGGGGGTGGTGGGAAGGGGACGAAAAAAACCGGACGAAAATGGTGGGACAAAAATAAACCCGGAACGGAGACTACCAACTGAGACATTAGGAGTAGAGATGACAAAAAATCATGATAGAAAATGGGCTTTTCATCCTGGGCGGGCTGGAGACGCAGCTGCATGACATTCTTTGGGCCGTCCATGACGGAAAAACTATGGTAGAAGTGAGGGCGAGGAAAATATTGGGGTGTTCTCGGTTACGATGGGTGGTCCGGGCCAAGCGATGCACAGAGGTTTGCGCGTTTCTCTCGTACATGCACGCCCGTGGTTGCGAGGCGTTGGGCTCTAACTGAACCCGAGCAAGGCGTTCGCCTACTGAACCCGAGCGATTGCACTGCAGGCTACGCGTTACTGAACCCGAGCGATCGATCGATGGATGTTAATTGAACCCGATCGAGTGATTCCTTCGACTGCTGCTAACTGAAGCCGATCGAGGCTACCTCTGGATGAACAGTGAGCGTTGCTGGGGGAGGGGGTAGATGAACAGTTCCCGGTGGGGGTGGATGAATAGGACCCCGTGGTGTTGCCTCTGGATGAACATGACCCCGATCGATCGAGCCGGTTGGGGCTGGATGAACAGGACCCCGTGAAGGGCTGGATGAACAGGACGACCCCGTGGAGGACTAGATGAACAGTAGACGGTGGAGGGTTGGATGAACAGTAGCCCATGGAGGGGTGGTTGAACAGGAGTCCGTGGAGAGGGCTAGTTGAACAGTAGACGATGGAGTAGCGCGCGGTGGAGGCTGGATGAACAGGAGCTCGTGGATGAACAGTCGCAGGTGGAGGCTGGAGGAGGTCGCCGGTGGATGAACAGTAGCCCGTGGAGGCTGGAGGAGGTCGATGGTGGAGATGAACAGTTTCCTGTGGAGTCCCGTTTTGCGGTATGCCACAACCCTCCTGATGAACAGGACCCCTATTTCGATCGTAGCGCTCCAACACAAGTCCATTTCCTCCGTTTTGCGGTATGCCACACCCCTCCCGATCAACAGGGCCCCATTTCGACCGTAGGAGGTCCAACACAAGTCCGTTTCCTCCGTTTTGCGGTACGCCAGACCCCTCCCGATGAACAGGTTCCTGTTTGTGTCCGGTCGAACACAAGGCCGTTTCCTCCATTCCGCGGTACGCTAGGCCTCGTTTCCATCCGCTGTTCCATCCAAGCCGGTTGGCTCCCATGTTCTGTTGCCTCCCAATGAACACGACACATTCTATTGCCTCCCCATGAACACGACGAGGACGTAGTTTCTCCGTTCTGACCCAGCCATGTACACGAGCCCTGGCCGTACGTATGCGCGAGTAGGCGTTCGAGACCCCGCCCGTATGTACGTATGTGGCCATTGAGGGAGTCCCGGATTAGGGGGTCCTCGGACAGCTGGACTATATGCTTATGTCGGACTGTTGGACCATGAAGATACAAGATTGAAGACTTCCTCCTGTGTCCGGATGGGACTCTCCTTTGCGTGGAAGGCAAGCTTGGCGATTCAGATGTATAGATCTCCCTCTCTGTAACCGACTCTGTGTAACCCTAGCCCCCTCTGGTGTCTATATAAACTGGAGGGTTTAGTCCATAGGACAAGAACAATCATAATCATAGGCTAGCTTCTAGGGTTTAGCCTCTACGATCTCGTGGTAGATCAACTTTTGTAATACTCATATCATCAAGATCAATCAAGCAAGAAGTAGGGTATTACCTCCATCGAGAGGGCCCGAACCTGGGTAAACATCGTGTCCCCCGCCTCCTGTTACCATTAGCCTTAGATGCACAGTTCGGGACCCCCTACCGGAGATCCGCCGGTTTTGACACTGAAATTGGTGCTTTCATTGAGAGTTCACAATAAGGCTTGATGGCTCCTTCAATCATCAGCAACAATGCGGTCCAGGATGAGGTTTTCCTCCCCGGATAGATCTTCGTATTCAGTGGCTTTGTACTGTGGGCCAACTCGCTTTGCTGTCTGGAGCAGATCGACAGCTACGCTCCTGGCCACCAGGTCAGGTTCGGAAACTTGAACTACACCGCTGACATCCACGGAGAATTGATCTTCAACGAATTCGAGCCCACGTCAGGAGCACCGAACAGTCACGACGGGCATGACTTAGATCTGCCATCGGACAGTGTTCGGGATATCGCACCTGTGGCTGCTCCAGCCTCCAATCTGGAGCAGATCACGCCATCCGAGGACAGATGGTTGGACCCCGTCATGGAGGCTGTACACTCATCAGAGCTGGAGCCGAACATAGACTTCACCTCCAAAGAGGAAATTGTCATCGGACCCTCGGACTTGCTTCCGGTCATAGGTTCCGAACCGCGTGTGTTCGTGCCTATCGAATCTGATTGGGCACCGATCATGGAGTTTACTTCCGTGGATATCTTTCAACACTCACCCTTGGATGATGTGCTAAATTCATTGAGGTCTCTCTCTTTATCAGGAGACTCTTGGCCAAACTATGTCTGGCTTGAGTGTTAGCATCAACGATTTTTCCCTTATATGACACACAGACGGGGTATCACTTACCTTTGTTCTCCTCGAGCTGCCTCTTTACGAAGCCGAGCTCCTCCTCGGCCTGCTCCAGGCCCCGCTTCAGTTCGGCAACCTCCGCAGTACTGGCGGCAGTGGCCAGCAGCGACGCATGCTTATTCACATAGACATTTTTTGTTAGACTCCTACGGATACTAGTTGACCCTCCGTTTGGCTTTTCTTTCCGAACACCAATAGAGTATCAGGGGCTACTGTCTATAATGTGATATTTTCTTACACTTTTGTTACTTACCTCAAAGCCTGTTAGGAGGCTGGTGCAGGCTTCGGTCAATCCGCTTTTGGCAGACCGAACCTTCTAAATCACCATACTCATAAGAGTATGGTGCTTTTCGTCAATGGAAGCGCCACGAAGCACTTCCAGCAAATTGTCCGATGCCTCTGGGTGGACAGTGGTCATCGGCATAGGTGGCTCACCCTCCTTAGTGAAGGGATGCCTACCTGAATCCGGAACCATTGGAGGTTCTGGCGCAGTATCCGGCTGGGGGCCAGACTTGTTGCGGCCCCCGTCGGCAGAATCCATGTGGGTCTTTCCCCCCATGTGCCCGGCGTCTGGGATTTTGCCTTGGGGCATCTCCAGAACCGTCACCCCCTGTTCCGGTATCCTCTGGGACAACACCTCGGTGTCGTCCGTGGGCCGGGGGGAGGTGGCCGTGGGAGTGAATAGCTATTTATCTCCGATTGACTCAAAGACCCATCCGAAGAGGATACCTCGATGTGGGACTTGGCCGGACTCCATATGCGTGCTCGGCATTATAAGAAGCAATGTAGCTAAAACATATTGAAAGTACTATGGAGTACAGATAGTTATGACTTCGCCAGGGGCTTGTCCCTGGGCGACCACTCCTCGTTGCTGTAGGCAGCCGTGGTGGAGTGGTCCGGAAGGGATGTCTTTCCCTTCTTAGGTGTCCCGGCCTCCCCCTGTGGGGCGGCTTTTATCTTCTTCTCCCCTCCGGTTGGGGGAGAGGGGATTTCTTCTTCCTCCTCCCCGTCTTCGTGGGAGGAGTGCGCCTCGGCATCCTCGGACAATGAGTCCGATACGACCTTGCGCCGGAGACCCTTCCTGGTCCCCACGGTCGCCTTCTTGGCCTTCTTCTCCGGCACCTCATAGGGCGCCGGAAACAACATCCTTGTGAGAAGCTCCGATTCCAGATCTTCTGGTAACGGAGCCGAGCAGTCGATCCTCTCCGCTACTACTACCCAATCATGCAGAAATAGCATAAAAAGCTTAGGATCCTCCTCCAGATGTGCTGATGAAAAGCACGTCCTGCGAAACACGAAAGCTTACCGGATTGGTGGGGCACTTGACGCTGAGGCCGCGATCTTCGATAATGGGCGGTGGTACCTCTTTGGTCTTGAACAACAATTTCCAGACGTCTTCGCATGTCATGCCGAAGAGCTCTCATAGTGTTTGGTGTTTGGCCGGGTCGAACTCCCACAGATTGCAAACCCGTCGTTGGCACGGAAGGATCCGGCGGAGGAGCATAACTTGTACTATGTTGACAAGCTTGATCTTCTTGCTTATCATATTCCGGACACAGTTCTGAAGTCCGGACAGCTCTGTCGCGGACCCCTAGGCTAAGCCCTTCTCTTCCAGGAGGTGAGCCGCATGGGGGCACCAGATCGAAATTCGGGGGCCGCCGCCCAGTTGGCGTTGTGCGGCTCGGTGATGTAAAACCACCCCGATTGCCACCCCTTTACTGTCTCCACGAAGGAGCCCTCGGGCCAAGCGACGTTGGGCATCTTGCCCACCATGGCGCCTCCGCACTCCGCTTGCTGGCCAACCACCACCTTCGGCTTCACGTTAAAGGTCTTCAGCCATAGGCCAAAGTGGGGCGGGATACGGAGGAAAGCCTCACACACGATGATGAACGGCGAGATGTTGAGGATGAAGTTGGGGGCCAGATCATGAAAATCGAGCCCGTAGTAAAACATAAGCCCGCAGACGAATGGGTGGAGGATAAATCCCAGTCCACGGATGAAATGAGAGAGGAACACTACTCTTTCCCGAGGTTTCGAAGTGGGGATGATCTGCCCCTCGGACGGAAGCCTATGCGCGATGTTTGCAGCCAGGTATCCGGCCTCCCGTAGCTTCATTATGTCCTCCTCTGTGATGGAGGAGGCCATCCACTTGCTTCCTGCTCCGGACATGCTTGCATGACTTTGCGGAGAAAGTGAGGGCTTGGGCGCTAGAGCTCGAGCGTGCGAGAATGGATGGGCAGAGGGAGAAGAAGGCGTGGGTGAAAAAGAGGAATCCTTATCTCTTTATAAAGGCAGTAGAAACTGTACGCCTTTCCACTTGCCCTATAAACTCGGTTATTCCCCAAGCGCTGCATCAATAGCGCGGTTGGGTTACCCACACCGGTATTGATGAGAATCCCGTGATAAGGGGACACGATCTCTGCTTCAACAAGGCGTGCCAATAAAACCGCCCCGCAATACGTGCAGTAGTAGGCTGGAAAAAAACGGTTCGAATAATGACCGGCCCGTGGCATGATGTCATGCCATGAAATATTGTCAGCAGATAAGATTCGTGAAAAATTATGCTCTCTACGGTTGTGTGTGGAATTTGTTTTGCAGAGCCGGACACGATTCATGTTATCAAAATCTACTTTGGATTATTCGGAGATGGAACCCACCTTGCAATGCCGAAGACAATCTGCACGCCGGACTCATCGTCATTGAAAGCCTGGTTCAGGGGCTACTGAGGGAGTCCTGGATTAGGGGGTCCTCGGACAGCCAGACTATATGCTTATGCCAGACTGTTGGACTGTGAAGATACAAGATTGAAGACTTCGTCCCATCTCCGGATGGGACTCTCCTTTGCGTGGAAGGCAAGCTTGGCGATTCAGATGTATAGATCTCCTTCTCTGTAACCGACTCTGTGTAACCCTAGCCCCCTCCGGTGTTTATATAAACCTGAGGGTTTAGTCCGTAGGACAAGAACAATCATAATCATAGGCTAGCTTCTAGGGTTTAGCCTCTACGATCTCGTGGTAGATCAACTCTTGCAATACTCATATCATCAAGATCAATCAAGCAGGAAGTAGGGTATTACCTCCATCGAGAGGGCCCAAACCTAGGTAAACATCGTGTCCCCTGCCTCCTGTTACCATCAGCCTTAGACGCACAGTTCGGACCCCCTACCCAAGATCCACCGATTTTGGCATCGACAACCGTATTTACTTTCTTGCACCCTGGCCGCTGTACGTACGTGTACATGCTACGTGCGCGCCTCCACTACGACACATCGCGCCTCTACATCGACCAATATGTACGGACATGTTTACGACTAGAATGACAATGCTACGTACGCTTCGACCAGGTGGGTCCTGACTGTCAGGCACTTCCTTGCGTGCGAAGATGTAGCTGGTGGGTCCCAGCAATCAGGGGGGAGAATTGTTTTTTTGCCCGGACACACTTCCTTGCATGCGAAGATGTAGCTGGTGGGTCCCAGTAGTCAGGGGGGAATGTTTTTTCGTGAAATACGGTTGCCCGTCCGGTGGGTCCCTGCTGTCAGGTGGAGGAATCATTATTTTCCGCATAATAAGGAGGCACTTCCTTGCTGCGGCCGTGGACCCAACTGTCAGCCTCTCCACGTACAGTACTCTTCCAATGGAAGTCGGTCATTGACCACATTGACCACGCCGCGCCGAGAGCACCAAGGCGGTGGATGACGGCGAGGCCTCGGAAGGGGATGACGCGGAGCCGAGGAAGACACGACAGTGGATGCCCATGCGGAGAGGAGTACGAGGGTTCACTGGTTCGGCTGCGATGTGAGGCTGCCGTCGCCGCAGAATAACAGGGGTGTGTGCATGAGTAGAGGGATGGCCTGGCCAACGGTGGGAGTAGTAGGGGGTGGTGAGGCCGCAGCGGCATCATAGTCGGCCACGGGAGGCAGGAGCACGCGGCACGACCGGCGCTGGTTTGGGCAGCTGGAGCAAGAAGACCAGAGTTTGAAGAAGCACTACGCCCATTGGATGAACATTGTACGGTAATTGGAGGTAGAATCGTTCATATTAAATAAGTTGACAAAGCCCTCCGTCCCCATCAACTTGGTAGGCCCACAAGTCAGCCTCCCACTATGCTGGGTTCCAGCTGGCAGGGGGAGTATTCATTTTTTGTGCGTAATAAGGAGGCACTTCCTTGTGTGCGAAGATAGCTGGTGGGTCCGACCTGTCAGCGGTGGCACATTTTTGTCGTGAAATAGAGGCCCTTCCGGTGGGTCCCAGATGTCAGGTGGAGGAATCATTATTTTGTGCATAATATGGAGGCATTTCCTTGTGTGCGGCCGTGGACCTAGCTGTCAGCCTCTCCACGTACAGTCCACGTCCGATGGATGTCGTTCGTTGACCATGTACCAGGCCGCACCGAGAGCACCATGGTGGTGGACGACGACGAGGCCTAGGAAGGGAACGACACAGAGCCGAGGAAGACTCGGCAATGGTTGCCCACACGATGGGGAGTACGAGGGTTTACTGGTCCGGCTGCTGTTGCCGGAAAATAACAGGAGGTGTTGGTGAGTAGAGGAATGGCCTGGCCAGCAATGGAGTAGGGTGGGGCGATGCAGCTTGTGCAGCAGCACAGCCGGCCACGGGAGGCGGGAGCAGGCAGTCCCACCGGCACTGGTTTGGGCGGCTGGAGCAAGAAGATCAGATATTGAAGAAGCAGCACGGCCATTGGATTAACATCCAACGGTCACTTCTGCTAGAATCGTTTGTGGACTAAATTGACAAAGCCTTTTGTACACGTCAACCTAGTAGACCCACAAGTCAGCCTCCAAATCTGTCCCAAACAGCATACAACCCGAAATTTCTAGCCAGATTCAAATTAATTTTAAAACCAAATATACCTTAATTTAAATTCAATGAAATTTTACCTGCACGAAAACAATGAAATTTAAAATATCAAAATCTGAAAGAAAAAAGTATTTTGATTGCCCGTTTGCTGTATTTTTTCATTTTACAGCCCATTTATTATTACTTATAGCCCATTTCTTATTACTTATAACCCATTTTCTGGGCAAAATGCATCCCTCTCGTCTTGAAATATTTCCGGCCCTGCAGGGCATAGAAAAGCAAGTAGGCCTATGTTGGTTATTCTGCAAAAAACAAAATAGCTGGCTAGCCAGTTTCAGAAAGGAAAAAACAAACTGGGCCGGTCATGTGCTAAACCTATGAAATAAAAGCCTGGGCTAGACGGGCCACAACTCCCGCATAACCTGGTTGATACCCTTCTCCGTCCTGAAAAAACAAAATTACTGCGCGCGTTGCTGGGTCCCTACAGTCATCCTCACCATGTACATTCATCTCCTTGTTCCTCTCGGTTGTTGACCATGTTGACAACACCGGAGGGTGGCGCCGCAGCGAGCGAACCAAGGCGGAGGACGATGGTGATGCCTCGGACAGGAATGAACAGGAGCCGGAGAAGATGCACAGAGTTTTAGGGTGTGGTGTGGCCATGATGCGTGTGTGGCAGCACAACCAGCCGTGGGAGGTGGGAGCAGGCGGTCCCGCCGGTACTGGTTTGGCTTTGGCGGCTCGAGGAAGAAGAGACTGAAGAAACACGACATACGTTGAATGCCAATCCAACGGTCAAGGTTGGCATAATTGTTTGTTGACTAAGCCGACACCAAGTAGCATACTTTTTATATATAGGAAGAAAAGAAAAACTAGGCTCGTTCGCTTGATAACATTCCCGAAACTGCGACCGTTCGATCTTGTGTCGCAACTAAAACTGCGAGGAAAATGCGTTCGTCTTCCGTCCTCCTCCTAGGGAATGTTCGCCACATAAGTGACTAGCACCCTTGGTTTTCAACCGAGAGGTCTTGGGTTCGAGTCCCAAGAACTCTCAATTTTGTCCTCCTTCCTCGCAAAAAAGGGAAAGAAAATCAAAGACTTGAGAAGGCGTACAGAACAAGCTAGTGTGCCAGTAAAGTGATGTTGCTGAGTTTTAGAAAAAAGAGAGACATGCTCCTGTAGCTAGTTCAAATCCAAACCTAGACTGTGACTATATATGGTGATATGCTACTCTGCAAGTAATGAAACTAACATATCCAATGTTCGCTTCTCCTCTTCTCTACTTACTCTGCCTAGCATCAGAAGCTCTGGCCACAGCAACCATGTCTGCTGGCTGCTCGTCCACCTCCTCTTCAGCAGGCAACAACCAGATATGCACCAAGTCGCCACCCGTACCATCGCGTGTGGGTCTCATCACACCCCCACCGGCACGTGCACCGCAGGCGGTTGCTCATTGCAACCCGCTACCGTTGGTGTGGTGCCACTGTTGCAAATCACGCAGAGTCATCCATCGTGTCTCAACCACAATCCTCAACCCTGGCCGAGTCTTCTACAAATGCCTGAATCATGGGGTAATAATATGTTTAAGTGTTGTTCTGCTGCTTTCAGTTGCTGATTTTTTTAATAGTTTGGTTGATGATCTTCCAATTTGATTCGTGCAGAAAAGGGAAGATTCGTGTGATTTGTATTTCTGGGAAGTTGCTGATGTGGGGGAATGCAACTACGCTGATTATTTGGTTAGCTAAGGAATCCCAATACCAGCAGGTTGGGCTATTGGACAAGTAACTGAAGGAACGACAGAAGAGGAAAATGCAGAGCAGAAGGTTAAAGATGTAGTTCCTCTGATCATGGCCAAGCAACAGCTGCTGAACAACCTTGACAGCAATGAGGATATGAAAGAGCTTGTGAAGATAATGGGCAAAATCGATGTGCTCTGTAGGATGATTGTCTCTTTATTTGCAGTGTATGTAGCACTCGTGATGTATTCAGTGGCTATGACATGAGCACTTTGCTGAAACTAGTAATGAATGAAACCTGTGTAGCAGGCTGCGCATAGTGTTGTGAACATATAATGATTTCTATTAACGGAAATCAGGGGGTATCCCCTTTTGCTCATAAATAAATAAATAGCATAGGCCCTTTTGGTAATAAATAAATAAATTAGCAGAGGCCCTGTTGGGCCAGCTTTTTCTCATTCGAAGACGTCGAGCAAATTGCAGTCCAACAGCAAACTATGTCATCAAATTCAAGTTTCACAGCCAAATATGAGTACAACTAAACAACAATGTCATCATGTTTTAGTCGTCATACAATCACCAAACACAAATCAACATACATAACAAGTGATGTTCTCACAACAAAATACTAAACAACATGTTCATCAGGTTTCAGTTGTCATAGCAAACACAATTTCACATAGTAGATAAAAAATGTCTTCTGACAAAAAAATATGACAAAAGCAATGTAATCATCATCTGCAGCAGCAGCGTCAACATCTTCGCCATGTGTATCAGTCTGAATCGTAATTCACCATGGTGCCATCTTCTTCTTCGTCCTCAACGTCCTCGAACGTTGGCTTCTTCTTGATTAACTCTTGTAGGTCCACATCACGACAGGCAATCTTTTCGCCGGCGTCATTGACGTGATGGTTCTCAAAGATATTAGGAACATTTGTGTTATCTTGTACATCAGGAGCAGTGTAAGCATCATCTTGTTGTGCAACTTCATTAAACAAATTCCTCTGCTCAAACCTTTGCAATACTCTCCAGTCATCACTACGTGCAAATGTGTCTTCCAAGAAAAATATTTGTGTTGCTTGATTTGCCAAAATAGAAGGCTAGTTAGTCTTGTATACCGCCTTGACATTGATGGATTTGAAATAATAATCAGCTCTGGGTTTTGCGATCCTGGAAACAGGTTATACCAATGACAGCACAACAGAACCACACACCGATGATCCTTGAAACTGGAGATATACTGCAACTGAATAATGTCTGTTATGTTAGCATACATTTCAGTTTTCTCTTTGTCATACGTATCCGTGCTCATGAGGGCACTATTCTGTGTCTTCCTGCCTTTGTCTCGTGCAAGGGTGTTGTAGCGCACATCTCCAACAACGCAAGATTCATAATGTCTTACCCGAGTATCAGGACCCATTGCTAGTGAGTAAAGGGCATCATCAACTGCCTGCCCATCCTCCCGCATCTTCTTAACCTATGTTTAGAAAATAGACAAGTTGATCATCTTATGTACTCAATACATTAAAAAAACTGATAGTGCAATTCAAAAGCTTAGATGGCTCTTGAACCATTTCGCAAATCCAGCCATAACCAGTTTGTCAATGTTTCTTGGATTTTGCGGCAGTAACTCCTTTTTGTAGATGCTGCACAACATAGTGATCGCATCAAACATCTAAATATATAAGAATGTGCTGCAAGTTTAGTAGATTATGATGTATAAGCTGGAGTACTTAACACTTAATATAAGGTAGTATCTCAGGACAGTTATTCAACACATACCAAACCATTTTGTCCAAATCTTTAGGTTTGTCCTCTTGTCGACTCTTCCCTGTAACTCGAACAGAATAATCGAAAACATTGAGCCTGGGATTGTCTTCACCCACCTCTTTGCTAAGCTGATAAGCTATTTCAATGTATTTTGAGCAGAATGTCAACGCTTGTATAGCAATGTAGGCCTCTGCAATGGAACCCCCGGGTCTAGCTTTGTTCCTAACATAGCCCTTGAAAGTGCCTAGCCGCCTTTCAATAGGGTACATCCAGCCATACTGTACTGGACCTCTAAGTAGTGCCTCATCAGATAGATGAACAACCAAATGCACCATCACCACAAAGAAGGCTGGAGGATATATGTAGGACCTTGAGAAGAGGTGATAAGTAAGTCTAGAGGGGGGGGTGATTAGACTACTTGACCAATAAAAAACTATGCCTTTTCCCAATTTTAGTCTTTGGCAGATTTTAGCTATCTTAGCATAAGTCAAGCAATCTTCACACAATTCAAGCAAGCATGCAAAGAGTATACGAGCAGCAGAAATTAAAGCATGCAACTTGCAAGAATGTAAAGGGAAGGGTTTGGAGATTTCAAACGCAATTTGGAGACACGGTGATTTTTGAGCCGTGGTTCCGATAGGTGGTGCTATCGTACATCCACATTGCTGGAGACTTCAACCCATGAAGGGTAACGGTTGCGCGAGTCCACGGAGGGCTCCACCCAAGAAGGGTCCACAAAGAAGCAACCTTGTCTATCCCACCATGGCCGTCACCCACGAAGGACTTGCCTCACTAGCGGTAGATCTTCACGAAGTAGGCAATCTCCTTGCCCTTACAAACTCCTTGGTTCAACTCCACAATCTTGTCGGAGGCTCCCAAGTGACACGTAGCCAATCTAGGAGACACCACTCTCCAAGAAGTAACAAATGGTGCGTTGATGATGAACTCCTTGCTCTTGTGCTTCAAATGATAGTCTCCCCAACACTCAACTCTCTCTCATAGGATTTGGATCTGGTGGAAAGAATATTTGAGTGGAAAGCAACTTGGGGAAGGCTAGAGATCAAGATTCATATGGTAGGAATGGAATATCTTGGCCTCAACACATGAGTAGGTAGTTGTCTAGCAGAAATGGTAAGTTGGAAGTGTAGGTTTGTTCTGATGGCTCTCTCCACGAATGAAGAGGAGGTGGAGGGGTATATATAGCCTCCACACAAAATCTAACCGTTACACACAATTTACCAATCTCGGTGGGACCGAATCAATAAACTCGGTCAGACCGATTTAGTAAATAATGTGACCGTTAGGGTTTTCGGTGGGACCGAAATGCAACTCGGTAGGACCGATATGGTTAGGGTTAGGGCATAACGTAATCTCGGTGAGACCGATTACACAAACTCGGTGATACTGATTTTGGTAATTAGCTAACCAGAGAGTTGGTCAGGCAAACTCGGTGGGAACGATTACTCCAACTTGGTGAGACCGATTTGGGTAATAAGTTAACTAGAGAGTTTACATTGTGATCTCGGTAGTACCGATTGCTCAAACTCGGTGGGACCGATTTTGATAATGGACATACACAGAGAGATTACAATCCCATCTCGGTGAGACCGAGATCCCCATCGGTGAGACCGATTTGCCTAGGGTTTGTGGCAGTGGCTATGACAAATGAACTCGGTGGCGCCGGATAGAAAGAATCAGTGGGGCCGAGTTTGACTTTAGGTTTAGGTCATATGTGTGGATGTGGGAAAGAAGTTGAGGGTTTTGGAGCATATCACTAAGCACTGTGGAGCAAGAAACTCATTAAGCAACGCCTCATCCCTCCTTTATAGTATTGGCTTTTCCTATAGACTCAATGTGATCTTGGATCACTAATATATAAAGTGAAGAGTCTTGAGCTTGAAGCTTGAGCCAATCCTTTGTCCTTAGCATCTTGAAGGGGTTCCACATCCTTTAGTCCATGCCACTCCATTGTTGAACTTGTCTGAAATATACTAGATAAAAGTGTTAGTCCAACAAGAGATATGTTGACATTAATTACCAAAAGCACCTAGGGAGCACTTGTGCTTTCAATCCCCCCTTTTTGGTAATTGATGGCAACATACATCAAAGCTTTTAGATAAAGATATAGAGAATAGCAAGTAAAGCTTTGGAAAGACATGTAACAAGCATAGGCTCCCCCTACATGTATGCAATTATGTGAATATAGAGTATGGAAGCATGTGAATGCATGAACATGACAGAGTAAGCAATGCGTTACATGTATCTTGGCCATATGCATCAGAGCAAAGAATATTAAAGAATACCTTCATGCTCATGAGTCCTTCTTGCAAATAGTATGTACATCAGCAAGAATTCCTCATAGACATGATTGTGATGCATATACTTACCTTGTGGTCTTGAGTTGGCTTAGGATGGAATGTACCTGTGTAAACAAGGTTAGATAACACAAATACACCTACTAGCCAGAGCAAACAGAAGAAACCACAAGAATACCAAGACCGGGATGACATGTAGAGAGTGAGTACTAAGTACCACATTGAATTAGACATGTCCCCAAAGTTAATGATATGCAATGAATTTAAGTGATTTCTTTCCCTTGGATGTCTTGCTCTCCCTGAATCTAGCATGGGATACTGGGAGAAGATAGGGAACAGAAAATCAGAGCTGAAAGGAACAAATGAATAGTGCTAATGCAAATAAGCACATATGAACATGTCTTTCCCCTCAAGAAGACATGTGGTATCTCTCCTCTTGAACACCAAGCATCTGGGATCCTTGAGGATTCTCTCCCCCTGGAGATCTCTCTCTCCCCCTGTTGAAGTGATATTATCTCTCCCTTTGGAAGTGATAAGCTTTGATGTGATCTCTCTCCCCCCCTTTGACATCAATTTCCAAGAAGGGCTTCTGGAATTTGTCGTGAATGGGTTTGATCCTTGAGTCATAGTACAAATCACTTATAAAAATGTGATCCTTGTAGAGGACAAGATTCATTGAGTGGAGCTGGAACAGAAGATAAGGATGAATAGGTAGCAAAATGTTTTTTCCTGTTGTGAAATCAGTGGCACCGAGTGGTATGCTTCAGTTGCACCGAAAGGATTCGGTTGGGTCGAAAATAACAAACCGGTGAGACCGAGTTCATCGCAGAGAAAACACTTGTCACCTCAGCTCACTAGACTAGTAAGATCTCACAGTGATTTGCAAGGAATTAACTGAATGATATGCAATGAATTGGATGCAGGAAATGCAGAACAAACAGAAAAGAAAAGAAAGAAATCTAGATGAAGTTTTTTTGAAAGGGAAACAAACATGCATGAGACAAATGCAAGAGCATAGAAAAGAACACGAGAGAACCTCATCTAGAGTTGGTCGGCGACAAAGTCACCTATGTTAGAGTATATTGACTTAGGAGTCAAGTGAGATCACTTGATCATAGGTCATACTCATCATTTAAGCTCAAAATGGGGGGATTCCATTTTTTGTTTAAGCATCTTGATGTATTCACATCTTGTCGAGTTGCTTTAACTCATGTCTCGGAGTAAAGCTTCTCTAAGATGGAATAACATACCTTGGGTGGTGGTGTTGATCATGTAGTTGAACTTGTGTGGGTTGCTCAAGGTTGATGTAGTTCATCAAGAGTTTGGAGCACCACTTGGAATTTGAGTTCATCTTCCTACATGGGTTAGTTCTTGCAAGGAAGAGCACTTGTGTATCCTAAATGACAATCATGAAATCCAACATAGAATTTTTCAAATGATATGTTTGAATGGTTCCGTGCTTCCTTGTCTTAAACCACCATAGTGTAGATACTTGGTGATGTAGAGATTGCTCAAGATGTGAGTAGGTTACAATCTCATGGAGTTTATTTCCACCAAGTACCTACATGGGTTGGATAACATGCAAGGTGCAAATATATCCAAGACATAAGATTTTCATCATAAGAGAAATATCAAGGATTAGTCATAAGCTCATGTCTTGCATGTATCCAATGGAGTTTCTACTCCAAGTTTGAAGCATCAATGATGTTCAATTCTCCTCTCAACCTGCAAAACACTTTCTCATCAAGAGGTTTGGTGAAAATATCTGCTAATTGCTTTTCGGTGCGAACATGTTTAAGATTAATGTCACCCTTAGCAACATGATCTCGAATGAAATGATGACGAACTTCAATATGCTTAGTTCGAGAATGTTGCACGGGATTGTGACAAATTTTGATAGCACTTTCATTGTCACAAAGTAATGGAACATGTTTCACATATATCCCATAATCTTTAAGAGTTTGGGTCATCCAAAGTAATTGAGCACAACATGAACCAGCGGCAATGTATTCCGCTTCGGCGGTAGATAAGGATACCGAGTTTTGTTTCTTGGAAGACCAAGATACAAGGGATCTACCAAGAAATTGACAAGTACCTGAAGTGGACTTCCTATCAACCTTGTCTCCGGCATAGTCCAAGTCGGAGTAGCCAAGAAGATCGAAGGAGGCCCTCTTAGGATACCAAATGCCAAAATTTGGCATGTGAATTAAATATCTCACTATCCTTTTCACGGCCTTAAGGTGACATTCGTTAGGAGCATCTTGATATCTTGCACACATGCACACACTTAGCATAATATCGGGACGTGAAGCACATAGATATAACAATGAACCAATCATAGAGCGATAAACCTTTTGATCAACCGGTTCACCATCTTTGGTCAAATCAAGATGTCCACTAGTAGGCATGGGTGTAGACATACCTTTGCATTCTGGCATATTGAACTTCTTGAATAAGTCCTTAGTTTACTTCGTTTGAGAGACAAAAGTACCTTCCTTAGTTCGCTTGATTTGCAACCCAAGAAAGAATTTGAGTTCACTCATCATTGACATCTCAAACTTCTCCGATATTAGCTTTCCAAACTTTTCACTAAAATGAGGGTTAGTTGATCCAAATATAATATCATCAACATAAATTTGGCATACAAATAATTCTCCATTAACCCTTTTAGTAAAAAGTGTAGAATCAATTTTCCCAATTTCAAAGCCTTTTTGAATAAGGAACTTAGTTAAGCACTTATAACAAGCTCTAGGAACTTGTTTAAGACCATAAAGAGCTTTGCGAAGTTTATAGACATGATTGGGTTTCTTAGGATTGATAAAGCTGGGAGGTTGTTTAACATAAACTTCCTCCTCTATTTCACCATTTAGAAAAGCACTTTTAATGTCCATTTGGTACAAGGTGATATCATGGTGATTTGCATAGGCAAGTAAGATGCGAATGGACTCAAGTCTAGCAACGGGAGCATAAGTCTCACCATAGTCCATACCTTCGACTTGTGTGTAGCCTTGGGCAACGAGACATGCTTTGTTGCGAACTACTTGTCCATCTTCATCTTGCTTGTTGTGAAACACCCATTTGGTACCGATGATGTTGTGGTTGTTGTCGGGCTTCTCAACCAATGTCCAAACTTGATTTCTCTCAAAGTTGTGTAGCTCTTCATGCATAGCATTTATCCAATCTGGATCTTCCAATGCTTCTTCGACCTTCATAGGTTCAATGCTAGAGATGAATGTATAGTTTTCCCAAAAGTTAGTTAAATGAGTTTTAGAGCGAGTGATTCTCCCGGTTTGAATATCATTGTAGATTTGCTTGACGGGATGGTCTTTAGCAATTCTTGCTCGAACTCGTGAAAGCTTTTGCTTGGGTCTTGGTTGAACATCTTCTTCATCTTGTTCTTCTCCTTCTTCTTGGCCTTCTTCATTATTGACATTGTCGTTCTCTTGTCATGGTGGAGAAGGAGGTTGTTGACGTTCTTGATGTACTTCCTCGTTTTATTCATCTTGGTGTGTCCCACTTGTGGATGCTTCCGTGTCAACTCTTGGTTCATCTTGCCATGAAGTAGAAGCTTCCACTTGGATGGACAAGGTACTCTCCTTCACCTCCATTGGACGAACCTTGCCAATAGACAAGTATTGGATTGCTTCCGAGGGACCTTTGTCTCCTACATCAATTGGCAATTGCTCTACTTGTGAGCCGTTAGATTCATCAAACTTCACATCTACCGTTTCTTCAACCTTTCAGGTGAAATTGTTGTAGACACGGTATGTGTGAGAGTTTGAGCCATAACCAAGTAGGAAACCTTCATGAGACTTAGGAGCAAATTTAGAACGACGATGCTTATCAAGAATGTAGCACTTTGAGCCGAATACTCGGAAGCATCCAACTTGGGGTTTGTTACCGGTAAGGAGCTCATATGCCGTCTTGCCGAGTAGCTTGTGAAGATACAAGCGATTTGTTGCATGACAAGCTGTCTCAATCGCTTCTGCCCAAAAGTGCTTGGGCTTCTTGTACTCATCAAGCATTGTTCTCGCCATTTCGAGGAGCGTCCGATTCTTCATCTCAACAACTCCATTTTGTTGAGGTGTGTACGTAGCCGAGAACTCGTGTGAAATCCCTTCTTCATCAAGAAAGGTGTCCACATTTGCGTTCTTGAACTCCGTTCCGTTGTCGCTGCGAACCTTCTTCATCTTCACTTCAAATTGATTTTGAGCCTTCCTGGCGAAGTTTTTGAAGATCTTTTGGACCTGCGATTTGTCATCGAGAAAGAACACCCACGTAAATCTTGAAAAATCATCAACTATAACTAGACCAAAAGAATTTCCACTGAGACTTTTGTAAGCGTTGGGACCAAAAAGATCCATGTGAATTAGCTCAAGTGGCCTCCTTGTGGTCATGATGTTCTTCACGGGATGCCTTCCTCCAACCTGTTTACCTGCTTGACAAGCACTGCAAAGTCTATCCTTATCAAATATGACATCGTTAACACCAAGGATATGATTCCCTTTAATAAGCTTGTCAAGGTTTCTCATGCCAACGTGACCTAACCGTCTATGCCATAACCAACCTTTTGAGGATTTAGCAATGAAGCAAGTTCTAGGTTGAGCGTTTTTAGAGAAATCAACAATGTAAAGATCACCTCTACGTATACCGGTAAAGACCATTTTATGATTATCTCGACGAAACACTTGGCAATCTACTTCAGTAAATAGAACATTGAAACCAAAATCAGCAAGTCTAGATACTGAAAGTAAGTTGTAGCCAGGAGATTCAACGAGCATAACATTCTGAATGGAGCTATCATGTGAGATTGCCACCTTACCGAGGCCAACCACCTTACCCTTTGAGTTGTCACCGAAATTGACATACTTTCGAGGACTATCATTTTCAGCAAGCTCACGAAACATGTCTTTATCTCCGGTCATGTGATTGGTACATCCACTCAAGAACCCATTCCTTTCCTCCTGCCATATATCCCCGAAGATTTGCCATAAGACCAAAGTGTCTCATTGCATCATCAAGATCAAAGTCATCATCCTCATCCTCATCATAGTATCCGTGTTCAACATCGTCATGTGGTGGATCAATTCCCAGAGAGAGTGATTCATTAGTATGAGTTTGACAATAATATCCTCTATGAATTCTAGTAGCTTCGCAAATGATATCGCTAATAATTCCAACATTTCCTTTGGCACGCATAAGATTTGTAAGTTCAAATAGAAAGTTGCCAAACATAGGATCATTGGAATTCATCTTACTCAAGGTAATAGACTTATGAAGAATTTCATCCAGATTTTTCAAGGAATAATTAGGAAATCGTTCCTCAAGAAATTTCCATATAGTGTAGGCACACTCAAGAGTAGGCAGATTTCCAATCAAGTTTCTAGGCAAACCTCTAGTGATAAGATTAACAGTTCTAACATTTCTAATCATGTCAATCGACTCATCAAGGGTAGCATGCATAGGATCAACATAAGGTGCACAAGGACTAGCAATGTACTTGTTCAAATGATATTGATTGAAAATTACAAGCATCTCATTTTTCCACTCATGAAAATACTCTCCATCAAGTATAGGCACTCTATCCATCTTCCTCCAATGGTGATTAAACCAAAGCAATGGAGACCAAAGCTCTGATACCACTTGTAGGACCTTGAGAAGAAGTGATAAGTATGTCTAGAGGGGGGTGATTAGACTACTTGACCAATTAAAAACTATGCCTTTTCCCAATTTTAGTCTTTGGCAGATTTTAGCTATCTTAGAATAAGTCAAGCAATCTTCACACAATTCAAGCAAGCATGCAAAGAGTATACGAGCAGCGGAAATTAAAGGATGCAACTTGCAAGAATGTAAAGGGAAGGGTTTGGAGATTTCAAATGCAATTTGGAGACACGGTGATTTTTGAGCAGTGGTCCCGATAGGTGGTGCTATCGTACATCCATGTTGATGGAGACTTCAACCCACGAAGGGTAACGGTTGCGCGAGTCCACGGAGGGCTCCACCCAAGAAGGGTCCACAAAGAAGCAACCTTGTCTATCCCACCATGGCCGTCGCCCACGAAGGACTTGCCTCACTAGCGGTAGATCTTCACGAAGTAGGTGATCTCCTTGCCCTTACCAACTCCTTGCTTCAACTCCACAATCTTGTCGGAGGCTACCAAGTGACACGTAGCCAATCTAGGAGACACCACTCTCCAAGAAGTAACAAATGGTGCATTGATGATGAACTCCTTGCTCTTGTGCTTCAAATGATAGTCTCCCCAACACTCAACTCTCTCTCATAGGATTTGGATCTAGTGGAAAGAAGATTTGAGTGGAAAGCAACTTGGGGAAGGCTAGAGATCAAGATTCATATGGTAGGAATGGAATATCTTGGCCTCAACACATGAGTAGGTAGTTCTCTCTCAGAAATAGTAAGTTGGAAGTGTAGGTTTGTTCTGATGGCTCTCTCCATGAATGAAGAGGAGGTGGAGGGGTATATATAGCCTCCACACAAAATCTAACCGTTACACACAATTTACCAATCTCGGTTGGACCGAATCAATAAACTCAGTCAGAACGATTTAATAAATAATGTGACCGTTAGGGTTTTCGGTGGGACCGAAATGCAACTCGGTAGGACCAATATGGTTAGGGTTAGGGCATAACGTAATCTCGATGAGACCGATTATAGAAACTCGGTGAGACCGATTTTGGCAATTAGCTAACTAGAGAGTTGGTCAGGCAAACTCGGCGGGACCGATTACTCCAACTCGGTGAGACCGATTTGGGTAATAAGTTAGCCAGAGAGTTTGCATTGTGATCTCGGTAGTACCGATTACTCAAACTCGGTGGGACCGATTTTGATAATGGACAGACACACAGAGATTACAATCCCATCTCGGTGAGACCGAGATCCCTATCGGTGAGACCGATTTGCCTAGGGTTTGTGGCAGTGGCTATGACATCTGAACTCGGTGGCGCCGGATAGAAAGAATCGGTGGGGCCGAGTTTGACTTTAGGTTTAGGTCATATGTGTGGATGTGGGAAAGAAGTTCAGGGTTTTGGAGCATATCACTAAGCACTATGGAGCAAGAAACTCATTAAGCAACACCTCATCCCTCCTTTATAGTATTGGCTTTTCCTATAGACTCAATGTGATCTTGGATCACGAAAATATAAAGTGAAGAGTCTTGAGCTTGAAGCTTGAGCCAATCCTTTGTCCTTAGCATCTTGAAGGGGTTCCACATCCTTTAGTCCATGCCACTCCATTGTTGAACTTGTCTGAAATATACTAGATAAAAGTGTTAATCCAACAAGAGATATGTTGACATTAATTACCAAAACCACCTAGGGAGCACTTGTGCTTTCAATATATCTTCTCAAGGTCGCATAGGATAGTTGGTATCTTGTATCTAAGACGCTCCAAAGCATCTATCCTGATATTTCTACTATAGAGTTCCCTGAAGAATTGTCCCAACTCTGCAACTGCTATGTATAAGTCAGGGCGGCCCAATCCTCTAAGGATAACAGGTAAAACCCTTTGAAGTAGGACATGGCAGTCATGAGTTTTCAACCCTTGTACCTTGTTTCCATCTGCACTGACTCTTCTTTCAGGGTTGGAAGCAAATCCATGTGGGAATCTCACACGTGACAGGACCTCGCAGAATTCTTTTCTTTTTACCTTGTCCAAGACGTACACAGCTGGTGCCATATCCCATGGTTTATCTTCATCTTGCAACTGCAAATCCTGTCTGATACCCAGGTGTGTCAAATCAATCATAGATTTTAAGGTATCTTTCATCTTGCCTTCAATATTAAGAAGTGTGCCGATAATGCTGTCACATATATTTTTCTCGATGTGCATCACATCAAGATTATGCCGCAGATCCAAATCTTTCCAATACTCCAAGTCCCACAAAGTGGACATGCGAGTACACAATAATCTCTCTTCTGCCCTGCCATGCTTCCTTTTCCTGCTACCATTACCAGGATGGTTTCCTGGTGTAATATGCCTGAACTTCTCTAATTCCACTTGCAACTCATCGGCGGTGAGCCTCTTTGGCGCATCACAGTTTTCATGCTTTGCATTCAACACATGTCTTTTGATATTTTCTATGATGGGGCTCGTCCTTGGCAAGGAAATGGCAGTGTCTAATGTATCAGATCTTGCTAAGTATTGCGCATGACAACGGATTCCTGTCACAGCGAACACATGCATTGTAACCATGTGTCATTCGCCCTGACATAGTGCCCAAAGCCGGATAATCATGGATGCACCAAATTATAACAGCACACAGAAAGAAATCAGCTGGTGGGCTGCTATATAGGTCTCGAGTGAGAACACCCCTCCATAGTTGTTGAAGTTCCTCCACAAGAGGCTCCATGAATAAATCAAAATCCTTCCCAGGACTTTTTGGACCTGGGATGAGAAAGGCCATCAAGTAGTTTGATTCTTTGGTGCAGACATTTGGAGGCATGTTGAAAGGGATAACAAGCATTGGCCACATGCTATATGTGGCGCTCTGGTGGCCAAATGGGTTAAATCTATCTGAAGCTAAGCCAAGTCTAATGTTTCTCGGGTCAGCAGCAAACTTTTTGTGTTTATGATTGAAGCTTTTCCACTCACTACCATGAGATGGATGGATCATTACATTCTGAACTCTGTACTCCTCATTCCTAGAATGCCATAGTACATCCTCTCTTGTTTTAGCATCATGAAACAACCTCTGCAATCTTGGTATAATTGGAAAATGTCTCAGAACATTATGAGGAGTCCTCTTGACAACATCGCCATCTTTCCATCTTGATGATTTGCATTTCGGGCATTCACTTAAATTGGCATAATCCTTCCAGATCAGAACACAATTATTCTTACAAACATGGATCATATCATATCCAATTCCAACTGGACGAACGAAATTCTTCATTTTACTGTAGGTGTGTGGCAGCTCAGACGCATCTGGGAAAGATTTGCGGAAAGCAGCCAACATCGCATCGAATGATTTGTTGGTCATCCACTCAGATGTCTTCACCTGAAGAAAGGTGACCATAGCTGAGAATACTGATAGCTTATTTCCTGGGGTGATAGCCACGTTGCATTGTTCCAACATGCGGGTCCATTGCTTTTCTTCTGCAGGTGAAAGTTCACAGAATGCACGAGCATTTCCTAGCATTGTTTCAATGTTGGTCAAACTCACTGGCTCCCCCCCACCACCTCCTCCTCCTCTTCCACCTAAGCATCAGGCAGATCAAGATGGTGATCTGCTGCTTCCACATAGTCAATAACATTGACGTTCACAGCTTCACCATGATGAACCCACCTAGTATATGTGACCGACATCCCATACAAATGTAGATGATTTTGCATAGTTGACTGGGATCTTGTAACTGAATTCACACAATTGCTACACGGGCAGAGCACATCTGATTTTAGACCACCGTACTTAGCTTTGATAAAGTTCATGAAGTTTTCAACCCCCTTGACATATGCAGCGGAGAATCTTTGAGCAGAAGTTATCCAAGTCTTGTCCATCTGTTAGACATAAAATTAGTTCTTCTACTAGATATTACGGGAAAAACATATATGCTTTTTTATGAAGTCCAGAAAAAATACCTAGGTCGATGTCTAAAGCTATGACAAGATATTTGGACGAGCAGATCTAAGTAACGAAATATATGTAAAGCTAATTCAACAAACAGCTTTGAGTGCTAATTATGGCAGGCTGTTTCAGCAGTTAATGAGGCCGAGCACATAGCCATCGAATTATCGAAGGCCATAGCAGCAATAAAGATCGAGTATAAAATGGTGTAGAGCTATTTCACCTAACAGATTGGCTACTAGACCATGGGAATCTACGTCACAATAAATATATGGCAGGATATTTTAGCAACTAATCGGCCTTGGCATGCCATCTCAGCTAAGAAGATTGAGTGCAGAACAGGGCAAGGAAGCTTCTTAAGCAGAGCATATTAACTGTAAACTACTTCGGCAAACAGTGAGATTAACAACGTCTATCAACTAACATTCAGCACTACACCGACATGCGCCGGGCCTCAGTCTAGAATGCGCGTACCGTGGGAGAAGCTGACGCCATGCGTATCCACACGAATGTTGCCAGCGATGGTGGCGCTGACCGCCATGCGCCTCCACAAGAACGTCGCCAGTGGTGGCGGCACGGCTAGAGGATGGTAGTCTATGAGAGCGTACTATGGGAGCGAGAGGATCGCCATGCGTACCCTCGATGAACCGCGGTGCCGACGTATCGGCGCGGTGGGGAGGGCGGCTTTGGCGGAGCGAATGGAGTGGAGGGGGACGGGGGGGAGGGGGTTTGGGGAATATTATTGGCTAGTTAGCCGAAGGGCGGTTGAATCTAGGATTTGGGGGGAATTTTTGGATGGGGGGGGAGGATTTTCGCGTGGTGGGCGAGGGGAATTCGGCGCATGGTCGGTTTCTCCAAGTGCAGTCCCACGTGTCAATGTAGAGGCCAGCCGAAGCGCGTTCCGTTTGCGTGAGTCGTGTGCAGAACCGAACGTGTGTGGGGTGCAATGCGACCGCGACAGGGGTGCTGTGAGTGTACCGGCTTTTTTCCTTTTAAACTACGTGCTTCGCCTCCTCAAAAAAAAAACTTGGTGCTTCACGCGATCCATCGATACTACTACTAGTACTCCGGTAATCCCGACTAAAATGACGTGGTCGGGTATTTTCCCGCGCGATATGCTGGGAGGTTGGCTTAGTTGGGTTTTTTAGGACGATTAATGCTACACCTACGTAATCCCAGTTATGTAATTAACGTAATGTGAAACGTGTGAGCTGTTGATTGTAGATTGGGGGGAGGGAGGGACCCTTGTTCATCCTTTTCTCCCACAAGATCTTAATGTTCCATGCAACGCATGGGCATCTTGCTAGTACTCCTACAATATACTATATTATTGTTAAAGTTCACACCGGTCGAGATTAATGCAAACACAACAAATTTTCATTACATTTCGAACATTTATAGGACATAAAAACAAAAGAAACCCGACCCTAAACCTATTCTACGGCGGCGACCGACGTCCTCCATCTGCGATCTCTATGTACGGGGGCGGGGTTCAAGACCCGTGAAGTGAAGGTGCGGTCTCCGACGAGGAAGAGTAGAACACGTGGTACGGACCGACCAGTTGGCACACCATGCCCTGCCGCCTCCCATGCCCTACTCATCCTCGGAGGAGTCCCTGACCTCGGCGGTGCCGAATGTTGGACAGTGGCAAGTAGGATGCGTGGCTGACGGTGCTCCCGTCGTCGGCCGCCAGCGTGGCCACCGCTTGTGCGGTCACGTCCGCGTGCGGCTACACCACTATTGCATCACGAGAGGCGACTTGAGCGAGGGCGACGACCTCGAGCTTCATCCCCGAAGACAAGCTCTCCCGCAGAGCGTTCACGCTTGTAGTCATGGCGAATGTGGTGCCAGGTAGGAGGACGATGCGCTATGGTGTGGACGTTAGCTGGGCGTTGCCGCTTTAAGTAGCGCATTCCGGTGAGGCCAAGCATCCGGGTGTGTCATTAAGTCGCCGAAGTTGGTTCCTCGGGCACCAAGCCTCTTAACAACGGCATACAGACGAACGACATGAATGCAGGAGGCTGGCGCCGGCTAGGAACGCACCGCATGATGGCGCCAGGGATGAGGGTTTTTGGTGTGCCGTGTAGTCAGCTGCGGTCGTGGCAACGTTGGAGATGCCCTTTGCTCACATGCGATCCCCGTATGTCATTGAAAAAGCAAGAAGACCCAGCATGGTCTCAGGTCCTGAGGGTGCAGTTGGCCATGCTACACCACTCCACAGACGCCTCGTGGCACCCCATGCATCCTCGACGAGCCGGGTGTTGGGGTGTGTTTGGATTCTGGCCAAAGTGCACCTTACCAAAATTTTGTTCATGACCCAAAGATTGGTCTTTGTTTGGATGGTTGCCATTTTTTGGCATGCCAATGAACTCTAGCCAACTCTAGTTCATTTATCTTGCCAATGTCGGCCAAATCATGGGCAACCAAAACCTCAACCAAAATTTTGGCTACCCAATGCTTTGATGGGGCAACCTTGGGCACAAACCAAACATACTATTGGTCATGCCACAATACTAACGCCACCCTCGACACACTGAAACCAATCTTGTCTAGCGATGATGAGCGTGTCGCTCACCGCGGTCGTCGTGACCAGAGGCGGTGCTGGAGCTGCGCCACATTGTTGGCCCCCATGACCCACATGAACGGTTGCCGGTGGCGAGGAGGTCGTGGGCCAGCTCCTCCATTGGACTAGTCTGCGCTACGTCATCCCGACAGGTGTGCCCCACATGTCGGTTTCCCTATTTTCCCGGCCATATTCGAGCGTCAGTGCTCCGTGTTGCACATTAGGCCTTTCACTATGTAGGCCAAGCAAGACAACTTATTGTTTATTTGAGCCATTCAAGTATAATCATGTGGGGTTTGCTTCTTTCTCATTCCTCTCCAACCCTCTTCTCCATCGATCATGTTGGCCTTCGGTCGAGTCCATCCTCCCGCATGCCTCATTTGAACATTCCACCGAGTATCATTTGCATGTGGGCCTAGACCATGCTTGTATTTCCAATGTTGTAATTTGTCCGACATGCATACAAAAAACGGTTTGTTTAAAGTTTCACTTTGCCTCCACTACGCGTCGCTTCGCGTCTTAGTTTTGACATCCAATTCGGTTCATGCCCCGACACATGTTGACGAGATCGATTGATGTTCAGAGATCAATTGCGTGTCATGCAAGGAGATAAAGGTTTGGTATGTTTCTATGATAGAAATGACCCGCGGGGGAGGGGGTCTGTGGGGATCAGAGGGAGTATAATGTACGTCCATAAGCGAAACGAACGTATTGTACCCACCCTAGTCCTCTTTCAATCGATCTCCGGACCCCGAGATGAAATCGAGAGAGGACGAGTGGGGGCATGTGTGATACCTAAGGCGGATTCAAAATTTTGAACCGGTGATCATAGCATCCGCAAATCATATATAAAGGGTGTTCAATGTTCGTTTCATTTTTGAACATACAATATACTCCGTCCTATCCTTTCTAGTTTACATATAAGTTTTATGTGTAGTCAAAGTATCTCTACTTTGATAAAAAAAGTATCAACATTCAACAACGCCCAATCAATATTGTTAGATTCGTACGTACTCCTAGATTTGTACTCGAGATGGTTTCCAATTTGTTTTCAACCACGTGAATGTGCTTGTTCTCGTGCATGCTCTTCCTACTAGGATTTTGCCATATATAGCCAGTCCAATAGTAACTTTTTTAAGCTCCCTATCGAATAGTACTAGTGGAGTACTGACAACATCTGTATTAGAGTATGCAGTTCTCATAGTAGTACTCCCTACTTTCATTTATATAGGGCCTATGTGGAGGAGAGAGATGTGAAAAAGTAAGGGGAGTGAGATCTCATGCAAGAGCCTAGCTATGTACGCATTCCTAGTTAAATACAATAAATATGAAGAAAGAGATAGAGAGGAGATGGAAAAAAGTACTAATACAATAGTCAACCTTATAATTTTTTTACGGGAAATAGCCAACCTTATAGCTCACACTACTGTATGAGTGCATATAATAGATGATGGCTATAGATGACATGGCAGTTCCTTATAGCCATCGACTATCTATATTATTCACCATGCTCTAATGCGTTTTTCAAAACCGCATTTGACTATTGACAAGATTAATAGTAGTACATGAGATGTATAATGTGAAAATTATATCATTGGAAGCTCCTTTCACATATGAATTTGACCGTATGCTTTGTGTAAGTTGCATGTCATATATTATTACTCTAACATTTGGTCAAAGTTAGCCTCGAAAAATGCATTAGGCCCCGTATAGTAAATGGAAGGAGGGAGTAGTAGTGGAGTGGATCCTCTGACATAGGTTTCCCTGCCTTACCCTCCCTTTCGGTCACTTACTGGCGGACCTCATGCTTTCTAGGTCCCGCATGTCAGTTACTCAATGGGTTCGACCACGTTAGGGGATCCTCATCCGTAGTATACTCCCTCTGTTTTTATTTACTCCGCCTAAAATGGAGGGAGTGGTACTATAAATGACGCGGGCGGGGGAGGGGAGGGACGTCGGTTTGCTCTCAACTGCGGGCCAACAAATGAGCGAAAACGCAAGACGAAGCGCGTTCCATTCGGTGAGCGACGTGGAGGGTCCAGCGTGCCGTGCTGCAACGCGAACGCGACAAGAGCGATGTACAGTCAAAACCAATTGATTGGTCGTCACCAGAACCACTATTCACACCAGAACCTTCGCTGCTCGGCCTACGCCAGCCACTTCCCTAAAACCACACCTAATCTCAGCCTATTCCCCCACCTTTCGATCCCCTAGCCCGCATCAAGCGTCCCCTAGTTCGCCGGAAATCCATGGTGCGCCGCAAGATCATGTACTACAAGATGCTGACGCTGGAGCGCCGTGCAGAAATCATGGTGGCGGTCGGTGCGACAGACCTCCGTTCCCAAGCTCGCTTTGCGGCGGGCCAATCCCCGAGTTCTCTGGAGCCAAGCTATGAGGAGGAGGAAGCCGATCCAATGTTCATGGCGGAGGTCATGGCGCAGAAGGCCCCTGATGGGTATGAGACGATGGACGTCAACTTCGTGCCGGCTTCCGAGTCCCCCATACTGCAGGCGGACCAGCGGTTCAACCTGCCGATACTAAAGGAGGACCGGGAGGCAGAGGCTCAACTCTACATGGAGCGCGCGCATGCCGCCGCCATCGAGGCTCTCCTGTTGGCGGAACCGGATGTCGTGGATGTGAACCGGGCGGCGGAGGCTCAACATGAGAGGCGGAGCGCGCGGATGCCGCTGCCATCGAGGCCCTCCTACAGGCGGAACCGGACGTCCTGGACTTGAACCGGGCGGTAGAGGCTCAACTCGACGCGGAGCGCGTGTATGCTGCTCTCATCGAGGCCCTCCTGCAGGCGGAACCAAACGTCCTGGACTTCAACCGGGCGGTGGATGCTCGACTTGACGCGGAGCGCGCGGATGCTGCTGCCATCGAGGCCCTCGTGCAGGCGGAATCGGACATCCTTGACTTGAACCGGGTGGTGCTCTCATCCATGCAAAGCGCCCGCACGCTCCGCATGAACGAGTAGCTGGAGGCCATGACAACCACGGTGCGATGACACATGTCGGCAGCTATGGCTGGTTCGCGCCGACAGCCAAAGACGCCGAGGCAGTCTAGTTCCGCGAGCAGTGATAGTTTTTCTTTATGTTGTTGTTTTTATGGATCTTTTGCTGTGTAAAAACATATATTGTTATGCAAGTCGCCTGACTTGGGTCAGTCTACCATTTCAGGCGGTTGGATGAATATCCTACGTCTCCTAACCCTTCTTCCTCATCTCTTCTTCTTCCCCAACAGACCACCACACGAGCCGTACGGATACTCCCCAACATGCGGTTGGATAAACATACTCTATGATCAAGAATTATGTGTCAGCGGTAGGATGGCTGAGTTTGGTTTGTTCACATGCGACAGCACATGTCAGTGAGGGTGCATTCCCTTGGTTGGGTTTGCAGCATGCAGGAGCGACTGTGTGAGGGTGCGGTGCGACCGCGGTGTGCAGGAGCGACCGTGTGAGGGTGCGGTGCGACCGCGACAGCCGTGCGCAAGTGTACCTACTTTTCATTTTGAAAACTTTAGGCAAGCTTGGCAAAAATGTGTGACGAAGTATGGCAATGCAAGGCCTAGACCCAAACAGGATAAGTACGTATGTACTAGGAGTACTAGTGTTAAAAAAGAAAGGCGGGGTTTTCCTTCGCGGGATTAATCGATACAAATCCTCGTTTCACGTGTTAATTAATGCGTATTTTTTTCTCCAAATCCCAAAGAGCTAACCATCTCACTCCTCATTGCTTGATTAATGCAGCGCCATGCAAACCAACCTTCTCACTTTCACATGGATGTAGGGGATATTAATGTCCTTGGTTGCTAGTATGATGCAAACCCCGTCAATTTTGCCTCGATTAGTGTTAGTGGCCACTTGCAAATTGTAATTTTGATATACTGGCCTTGTGTACAAAAAAATGGAGGTAGTAACTATATTTGACTTCCTTCCCCATTGCGGCGACGTTGACGATATCTCGAACGTAGTGGTTTGGTAAAGTGCGTTCGACGGAGAACACCATTGAGGGAGACCACTGTAAGTCATTCGCAAGTGCCACCTGCAAGCTGAGACAACCGCCCTATTTGCATCCAGGAGGTCCGTTGAACCAAAGGACGCGTAAATGTACTAGTACTACTAGTACACAATAGCGTCGTCCGTCCAGCTTAGTGCGGTGAGATGGTTTCTCGAAGAAGATGATGGAGAAGCGAAGTCAGCGAAGAGTGAAATGATGGTTGCTTCGTCCGTGCTTTGTGATTTGACGCCTCAATGCTTTGTGATTTGTGATAGAAGGGATAGGGGAGTAGACTATGTGCTCTATACTGTACATGTGTCCAAGAACGGGAGAAAGAGGAGAGATGTTGCATTTTTCTATTCCTTCAATCAATCAATCAGGGAGCTTTGGTTCCATCTTTTTGGCTTTGGCAACACCGTCCACAATGGTTCCCATGTTGCCAAAAGCTATTTTCACATTTGGCTACACATTGTGGATGCCCTTAACGGTACCACTTGGTTTTGCTCCTGTGTTCTATCTATACAAATCTCAATTATATTGATCTAAAAAATTATAGAATCAAGACTAGTAAAAAGGAGGTGATTTTGCTGCACGGATGGCGGGGGAGGTTTATTATTTTTAGAGGATGTTGTCCTGGCGGTTTGCTAACATGCAGTCCCACGTGTCAGTGCTTTACCAAGCCAATCCGCGTCCCACATGAGGCAGAACAACGACAGAAGCAACACGTGGTTAACCTAAAGAAGATGAGGGAGAAGCGGATTCAGCAACAAGTGAAATGATGGTTGCTTCGTCCCTCCAACATATTTTTTTAGCATTATTACTTCATCCCTCCAACTTAACTGCGGGAAAGGTGCAACTTTGTGATTTGATGCCTCATTGCTCATTACTACGCCGGCGCCATGACCGGGGTGCTTCACCCCGGCTGCTCTGCATTGTATTCTGGTATGCCACGTGGATCCGGTAGCTTGATGTCCCACATGTCGAGGAAAGGGACTAGAAGATTTATGAAAGTGAGCGCTCCACTCTCACAACGGAGGAGTACACGATACGACGGCCCAGTGAACTGTCACTTGTACTGTATAGTACTATAGTTTTGCTGTTTTGCATCATCCATCGATACAAACCCAATTAAACAGGAAATGGCGGGATTTTTCCCGCGCGGTAGATGATACTGGCCATACATTTCAAAGGCAATTTTAATGTATGCAAACTGAATAATTAAGTAACAATATGATATCTAGTAAAACTAAAAACACATATGATTTATTGTGTTAGAGTGTAGTAGTAGTGCTGTATTGCATAGTTGTTAGATGTAGCATGCGAGAACGTGTAGAGATGTAGTTTTGGAGGACCTATAGAGAGAAAAGCGTAATATGGTCACCGAACTTCAGAATAAGCTGATTACGGTCACTATATACGTTTTGGGGTGATTATACGGTCACTTGCTCACGGTTCCGCATCGGATTACACTCTGTTGACCGGCCAAATAGTCTGCGTGGCACTATGTTGACTAGTTAAATTAACCATGTTCCTTGTGGGTCCCACCTATTAGTTCGCATAGGGAAAAGGTCAGATAAACACAAATTTACGCTGGCGCGACAAGACTCCAACCCGTGCGCAGGAATCACCTGGTTGTGTATGTGTCTGTCAGGGCCTGATGTGTGCGCATGCATGTGTAGGTTGAGCACTTGAGCATGAGAGTGTGTGTTGGTCGTGTGGTGTACTGGTGTGTGCATGCATGCGTGCGTGTGAGTGTTACGTGCATGTGTGGCTGCGTGTGTACGTGTGAGTGTTGCGTGCGTGCGGGGGTGCATGTGTTCGTGTGAGTGTTGCGTGCATGCAGTTGTGTGCATGCATGCGTGTGTGTATAATCACCACACCAGCTCCTGTGTTTTAAAACAGACGACCCAGCATACCAATACAAGGCCACCTTGTCCGCTGTGCCTGCGGTCATGACTTCGAACCACCGTCCAATATTTTTTGTCATTTGTTTTCATTCTTACTATCAAGATGCCCGTGCGTTGCACGTAACATCAAGATGCATTTGTATGACTAGTTTATCTTGTGAGAGAAAAGGATGAACGAGGGAAGGCCTTATTTGCAAATGTGGAGAGGTGTGTCGGTACCTTTTTGCAAAATTGCCATATTTTCTTTCCTATCCGTCAGATATAAATCGGACAACCTATATTGCAGGATGGCAGGCACACCATCATCACCAACTCTGTTTTCTATAAGAGTGTATTTTATAAGAGTGTAGATGTAGAGTAGATACAAGCTGATAGGTGGGCCCGATGGTAGTGAGATAATTGTTGGGGAACGTAGCAGAAATTCAAAATTTTCCTACGTGTCACCAAGATCTATCTATGGAGAAACCAGCAACGAGGGGAAGGAGAGTGCATCTACATACCCTTGTAGATCGCTAAGCGGAAGCGTTCAAGAGAACGGGGTTGAAGGAGTCGTACTCGTCGTGATCCAAATCACCGGAGATCCTAGTGCCGAACGGACGGCACCTCCGCGTTCAACACACGTACAGCCCGGTGACGTCTCCCATGCCTTGATCCAGCAAGGAGAGAGGGAGAGGTTGAGGAAGACTCCATCCAGCAGCAGCACGACGGCGTGGTGGTGGTGGAGGAGCATGGCAATCCTGCAGGGATTCGCCAAGCACCGCGGGAGAGGAGGGGGACTTGGGAGAGGGGGAGGGCTGCGCCAGAACTTTGGTAAAGCTCCCATGCGCCTCCCCACTATATATAGGGGTGGAGGGGGCTGGTTCCTTGCCCTCCAAGTCCATTGGGGCGTTGGCAAAGGTGGGAGGAAAGAAATCCCATCATTTCCTTCCCCACCGATTGTTATCCCCCCTTTTTAGGGATCTTGATCTTATCCCTTCGGGATATGATCTTATTCCTTCTAAGGGGGAATCTTGGTGCGCCTTGACCAGGGGTGTGGGGCCTTGCCCCCACTACCCACGTTCATGTGGGCCCCCCCATGCAGGTGGGCCCCACTCCAGAACCTTCTAGAACCTTCCCGGTACAATACCAAAAATTCCCGAACATTTTCCGGTGGCCAAAATAGGACTTCCCATATATAAATCTTTACCTCCGGACCATTCCGGAACTCCTCGTGACATCCGGGATCTCATACGGGACTCCGAACAACATTCAGCAACCACATACAAACTTCCTTTATAACCCTAGCATCATCGAACCTTAAGTGTGTAGACCCCACGGGTTCAGGAACCATGCAGACATGACCGAGACGTTCTACGGTCAATAACCAACAGCGGGATCTGGATACCCATGTTGGCTCCCACATGTTCCACGATGATCTCATCGGATGAACCACGATGTCAAGGACTCAATCGACCCCGTATACAATTCCCTTTGTCTAACGGTATTGTACTTGCCCGAGATTCGATCGTCGGTATACCGATACCTTGTTCAATCTCGTTACCGGCAAGTCTCTTTACTCGTTACGTAACACATCATCCCGCGATCAACTCTTTGATCACATTGTGCACATTATGATGATGTCCTACCGAGTGGGCCCAGAGATACCTCTCCGTCACACGGAGTGACAAATCCCAGTCTCGATTCGTGCCAACCCAATAGACACTTTCGGAGATACCTGTAGTGCACCTTTATAGCCACCCAGTTACGTTGTGACGTTTGGTACACCCAAATCATTCCTACGGTATCCGGGAGTTGCACAATCTCATGGTCTAAGGAAAATATACTTGACATTAGAAAAGCTTTAGCATACGAACTACACGATCTCTGTGCTAGGCTTAGGATTGGGTCTTGTCCATCACATCATTCTCCTAATGATGTGATCCCGTTATCAACGACATCCAATGTCCATGGTCAAGAAACCATAACCATCTATTGATAAACGAGCTAGTCAACTAGAGGCTTACTAGGGACATGGTGTTGTCTATGTACCCACTGTTGGGAAACGTAGTAATTTCAAAAAAATTCGTACGCACACGCAAGATCATGGTGATGGCATAGCAACAAGAGGGGAGAGTGTAGTCCACGTACCCTCGTAGACCGTAAGTGGAAGCGTTATGACAACGCGGTTGATATAGTCGTACGTCTTCACGATCCGACCGATCCAAGTACCGAACGTACGGCACCTCCGAGTTCAGCACACGTTCAGCTCGATGACGATCCCCGGACTCCGATCCAGCAAAGTGTCGGGGATGAGTTCCGTCAGCACGACGGCGTGGTGACGATGATGATGCTCTACCGGCGCAGGGCTTCGCCTAAACTCCGCGACGATATGACCGAGGTGGAATATGGTGGAGGGGGGCACCGCACACGGCTAAGGAACGATCCATAGATCAACTTGTGTGTCATGGGGTGCCCCCTGCCCCCGTATATAAAGGAGCAAGGGGGGAGGGGGCCGGCCCTAGGAGGGGGCGCGCCAACTGTGGAGTCCTACTAGGACTCCCTAGTCCTAGTAGGATTCCACCTCCCTTGTTGGAGTAGGAGAAGGGGGAAAGAGGGGGAGAGGAGGAAGGAAAGGGGGGCTGCACCCCTTGTCCAATTCGGACCAGAGGGGGGCTGCGCGCCTCCTTCCTTTCGGCCTCTCTCCTCTATTCCCGTATGGCCCAATAAGGCCCATATACTCCCCGGCGAATTCCCGTAACTCTCCGGTACTCCGAAAAATACCCGAATCACTCGGAACCTTTCCGAACTCCGAATATAGTCGTCCAATATATCGATCTTTATGTCTCGACCATTTCGAGACTCCTCGTCATGTCCCCGATCTCATCCGGGACTCCAAACTCCTTCAGTACATCAAAACTCATAAACTCATAATATAACTGTCATCGAAACCTTAAGCGTGCGGACCCTACGGGTTCGAGAACTATGTAGACATGACCTAGAACTATTCTTGGTCAATAACCAATAGCGGAACCTAGATGCCCATATTGGCTCCTACATATTCTACGAAGATTTTTATCGGTCAAACCGCATAACAACATACTTTGTTCCCTTTGTCATCGGCATGTTACTTGCTCGAGATTCGATCGTCGGTATCTAATACCTAGTTCAATCTCGTTACCGGCAAGTCTCTTTATTCGTTATGTAATGCATCATTCCGTAACTAACTCATTAGCTACATTTCTTGCAAGGCTTATAGTGATGTGCATTACCGAGAGGGCCCAGAGATACCTCTCCGACAATCAGAGTGACAAAACCTAATCTCGAAATACGCCAACCCAACATGTACCTTCGGAGACACCTTTAGTACTCCTTTATAATCACCCAGTTACATTGTGACGTTTGGTAGCACCCAAAGTGTTCCTCCGATAAACGGGAGTTGCATAATCTCATAGTTACAGGAACATGTATAAGTCATGAAGAAAGCAATAGCAACATACTAAACGATCAAGTGCTAGGCTAACGGAATGGGTCATGTCAATCACATCATTCTCCTAATGATGTGATCCCATTAATCAAATGACAACACATGTCTATGGTTAGGAAACATAACCATCTTTGATTAATGAGCTAGTCAAGTAGAGGCATACTAGTGACTATATGTTTGTCTATGTATTCACACATGTATCATGTTTCCGGTTAATACAATTCTAGCATGAATAATAAACATTTATCATGAAATAAGGAAATAAATAATAACTTTATTATTGCCTCTAGGGCATATTTCCTTCAGTCTCCCACTTGCACTAGAGTCAATAATCTAGTTCACATCGCCATGTGATTTAACATCAATATTCATATCTGTATGTGATTAACACCCATAGTTCACATCGTCATGTGACCAACACCCAAAGGGTTTACTAGAGTCAATAATCTAGTTCACATCGCTATGTGATTAACACCCAAAGAGTACTAAGGTGTGATCATGTTTTGCTCGTGAGAGAAGCTTAGTCAACGGGTCTGTCACATTCAGAGCCGTATGTATTTTGCAAATATTCTATGTCTACAATGCTCTGGACGGAGCTACTCTAGCTAATTGCTCCCACTTTCAATATGTATCCAGATTTGAGACTTAGAGTCATCTGGATCGGTGTAAAAGCTTGCACCGATGTAACTCTTTACTACGGGCTCTTTTATCACCTCCATAATCGAGAAATATTTCCTTAGTCCTCACTAAGGATATTCTTGACCGCTGTCCAGTGATCTACTCTTAGATCAAAATTGTATTCCTTTGTCAAACTCAGAGCAAGGTATACAATAGGTCTGGTTCACAGCATAGCATACTTTATAGAACCTATGACTGAGGCATAGGGAATGACTTTTCATTCTCTTTCTATTTTTTGCCATGGTCGGGTCTTGAGTCTTACTCAAATTCACACCTTTGCATCACAGGCAACAACTCCTTCTTTGACTGTTCCATTTTGAACTACTTCAAAATCTTGTCAAGGTATGTACTCATTGAAAAATCTTATCAAGCGTCTTGATCTATCTCTATAGATCTTGATGCTCAATGTGTAAGCAGCTTCACCAAGGTCTTTATTTGAAAAACTCCTTTCAAACACTCCTTTATGCTTTGCAAAATAATTATACATTATTTCCGATCAACAATATGTCATTCACATATACTTATCAGAAATGCTGTAGTGCTCCCACTCACTTTATTGTAAATACAGGCTTCTTCAAAAGTCTGTATAAAACCATATGCTTTGATCAACTCATCAAAGCGTATATTCCAACTCCGAGATGCTTGCAGCAGTCCATAGATGGATCGCTGGAGCTTGCACATTTTGTTAGCACCTTTAGGATTGACAAAACCTTCTGATTGTATCATATACAATTCTTCTTCAATAAATCCATTAAGGAATGTAGTTTTGACATCCATTTGCCAAATTTCATAAAATGTGGCAATTGCTAACATGATTCGGACAGACTTTTAAGCATCGATACGAGTGAGAAAATCTCATTGTATTCAACACCTTGAACTTTGTCAAAAACCTATTTCGACAAGTCTAGCTTTGTAGATAGTGACACTACTATCAGCATCTGTCTTCCTCTTGAAGATCCATTTATACAATATGGCTTGCCGATCATCGGGCAACTCCACCAAAGTCCACACTTTGTTCTCATACATGGATCCCATCTCAGGTTTCATGGCCTCAAACCATTTCCCGGAATCTGGGCTCATCATCGCTTCCTCATAGTTCGTAGGTTCATCATGGTCTAGTAACATGACTTCCAGAACAGGATTACCGTACCACTCTGGTGCGGATCTTACTCTGGAAGACCTGCGAGGTTCTGTAGTAACTTAATCTGAAGTTTCATGATCATCATCATTAACTTCCTCACTAATTGGTGTAGTAGTCACAGGAACAGATTTCTGTGATGAACTACTTTCCAATAAGGGAGCAGGTACAGTTACCTCATCAAGTTCTACTTTCCTCCCACTCACTTCTTTCAAGAGAAACTCCTTCTCTAGAAAGGATCCATTCTTAGCAACGAATGTTTTGCCTTTGTATTTGTGATAGAAGGAGTACCCAACAGTTTCCTTTGGGTATTCTATGAAGACGCACTTCTCCGATTTGGGTTCAAGCTTATCAGGTTGAAAACCTTTTTCATATAAGCATCGCAACTCCAAACTTTAAGAAACGACAGCTTAGGTTTACTTCTAAACCATAGTTCATATGATGTCGTCTCAACGGATTTAGATGGTGCCCTTTTAACATGAATGCAGCTATCTCTAATGCATAACCCCAAAACGATAATGGTAAATCAGTAAGAGACATCATAGATCGCACCATATCCAATAAAGTGTGGTTACGACGTTCAGACACACCATAACGTTGTGGTGTTCCAGGTGGCGTGAGCTGTGAAACTATTCCACATTGTTTTAATTGAAGACCAAACTCGTAACTCAAATATTCGTCTCCGCGATCAGATCGTAGAAACTTTATTTTCTTGTTACGATGATTTTTCCACTTCACTCTGAAATTCTTTGAACCTTTCAATTATTTCAGACTTATGTTTCATCAAGTAGATATACCCATATCTGCTCAAATCATTTTGTGAAGGTCAGAAAATAACGATACTTGCCACGAGCATCAACACTCATTGGATCGCATACATCGGTATGTATTATTTCCAATAAGTCAGTAGCTTGTTCCATTGTTCCGGAGAACGGAGTTTTAAGTCATCTTGCCCAAAAGGCACGGTTCGCAAGCATCAAATGATTCATAACCAAGTGATTCCGAAAATCCATCTTTATGGAGTTTCTTCATGCGCTTTACACCGATATGACCCAAACGGCAGTGCCACAAATAAGTTGCACTATCATTATTAACTTTGCATCTTTTGGCATCAATATTATGAATATGTGTATCACTACGATCGAGATCCAACAAACTATTTTCATTGGGTGTATGACCATCAAAGGTTTTATTCATTTAAACAGAACAACAATTATTCTCTGATTTTAAATGAATAACCGTATTGCAATAAACATGATCAATCATATTCATGCTCAACGCAAACACCAAATAACATTTATTTAGGTTCAACACTAATCTCGAAAGTATAGGGAGTGTGCGATGATGATCATATCAATCTTGGAACCACTTCCAACACACATCATCACTTCACCCTCAACTAGTTTCTGTTTATTCTGTAACTCCTGTTTTGAGTTACTAATCTTAGCAACTGAACAAGTATCAAATACTCAGGGGCTACTATAAACACTAGTAAGGCACACATCAATAACCTGTATATCAAATATACCCTTGTTCACTTTGCCATCCTTCTTATCCACCAAATATTCAGGGCATTTCCGCTTCCAGTGACCATTTCCTTTGCAGTGTAACACTCAGTTTCAGGCTTTGGTCCAGCTTTGGTCTTCTTCACGGGAGTGACAACTTGTTTGCCATTCTACTTGAAGTTTCCCTTTCTTTTCCTTTGCCCTTTTCTTGAAACTAGTGGTCTTGTCAATCATCAACACTTGATGCTCTTTCTTGATTTCTACCTTCGTCGATTTCAGCATCACGAAGAGCTCGGGAATCATTTTCGTCATCCCTTGCATTATAGTTCATCACGAAGTTCTACTAACTTGGTGGTGGTGACTAGAGAATTCTGTCAATCACTATCTTATCTGGAAGATTAACTCCCACTTGATTCAAGCGATTGTAGTACCCAGACAATCTGAGCACATGCTCACTAGTTGAGCGATTCTCCTCCATCTTTTAGCTATAGAACTTGTTGGAGACTTCATATCTCTCAACTCGGGTATTTGCTTGAAATATTAACTTCAACTCCTGGAACATCTCATATGGTCCATGACGTTCAAAACGTCTTTGAAGTCCCGATTCTAAGCCATAAAGCATGGTGCACTAAACTATCAAGTAGTCATCATATTGAGCTAGCCAAACGTTCATAACGTCTGCATCTGCTCCTGCAATAGGTCTGTCACCTAGCGGTGCATTAAGGACATAATTCTTCTGTGCAGCAATGAGGATAAACCTCAGATCACGGATCCAATCCGCATCATTGCTACTAACATCATTCAACACAATTTTCTCTAGGAACATATCAAAATAAACATATGAAAAGCAACAACGCAAGCTATTGATCTACAACATAATTTGCAAAATACTACCAAGACTAAGTTCATGATAAATTTAAGTTCAATTAATCATATTACTTAAGAACTCCCACTTAGACAGACATCTCTCTAGTCATCTAAGTGATTACGTGATCCAAATCAACTAAACCATGTCCGATCATCACGTGAGATGGAGTAGTTTCAATGGTGAACATCACTATGTTGATCATATCTACTATATGATTCACGCTCGACCTTTCGGTCTCTGTGTTCCGAGGCCATATCTGCATATGCTAGGCTCGTCAAGTATAACCTGAATATTCTGCGTGTGCAAAACTGGCTTGCACCCCTTGTAGATGGACGTAGAGCTTATCACACCCGATCATCACGTGGTGTCTGGGCACGACGAACTTTGGCAACGGTGCATACTCAGGGAGAACACTTCTTGATAATTTTAGTGAGAGATCATCTTAAAATGCTACCGTCAATCAAAGCAAGATAAGATGCATAAAGGATAAACATCACATGCAATCAATATAAGTGATATGATATGGCCATCATCATCTTGTGCTTGTGATCTCCATCTCCGAAGCACCGTCGTGATCACCATCATCACCGGCGCAACACCTTGATCTCCATCGTAGCATCGTTGTCGTTTATGCCATCTATTGCTTCTACGACTATCGCTACCGCTTAGTGATAAAGTAAAGTAATTACAGGGCGTTTGCATTTCATACAATAAAGCGACAACCATATGGCTCCTGCCAGTTGCCGATAACTTCGGTTACAAAACATGATCATCTCATACAATAAAATATAGCATCACGTCTTGACCATATCACATCACAACACGCCCTACAAAAACAAGTTAGACGTCCTCTACTTTGTTGTTGCAAGTTTTACGTGGCTGCTATGGGCTGAGCAAGAACCGTTCTTACCTACGCATCAAAACCACAACGATAATTCGTCAAGTTAGTGCTGTTTTAACCTTCGCAAGGACCGGGCGTAGCCATACTCGGTTCAACTAAAGTGAGAGAGACAGACACCCGCCAGCCACCTTTAAGCACGAGTGCTCGTAACGGTGAAACCAATCTCGCGTAAGCGTACGCGTAATGTCGGTCCAGGCCGCTTCATCTTACAATACCGCCGAACCAAAGTATGACATGCTGGTAAGCAGTATGACTTGTATCGCCCACAACTCACTTGTGTTCTACTCGTGCATATGACATCTACGCATAAAACCTGGCTCAGATGCCACTGTTGGGAAACGTAGTAATTTCAAAAAATTTCCTACGCACACGCAAGATCATGGTGATGGCATAGCAACGAGAGGGGAGAGTGTAGTCCATGTACCCTCGTAGACCGTAAGCAGAAGCATTATGACAACGCGGTTTATGTAGTCGTACGTCTTCACGATCCGACCAATCCAAGTACCGAACGTACGGCACCTTCGAGTTCAGCACACGTTCAGCTCGATGACGATCCCCGGACTCCGATCCAGCAAAGTGTCGGGGATGAGTTCCGTCAGCACGACGGCGTGGTGACGATGATGATGCTCTACCGGCGCAGGGTTTCGCCTAAACTCCGCGACGATATGACCGAGGTGGAATATGGTGGAGGGGGGCACCGCACACGGCTAAGGAACCATCTGTAGATCAACTTGTGTGTCATGGGGTGCCCCCCTGTCCCCGTATATAAAGGAGCAAGGGAGGAGGGGGCCGGCCCTAGGAGGGGGCGCGCCAAGTGTGGAGTCCTACTAGGACTCCCTAGTCCTAGTAGGATTCCACCTCCCTTGTTGGAGTAGGAGAAGGGGGAAAGAGGGGGAGAGGAGGAAGGAAAGGGGGGATGCACCCCTTGTCCAATTCGGACCAGAGGGGGGCTGCGTGCCTCCTTCCTTTCGGCCTCTCTCCTCTATTCCCGTATGGCCCAATAAGGCCCATATACTCCCCGGCGAATTCCCGTAACTCTCCGGTACTCCGAAAAATACCCGAATCACTCAGAACCTTTCCGAACTCCGAATATAGTCGTCCAATATATCAATCTTTACGTCTCGACCATTTCGAGACTCCTCGTCATGTCCCCGATCTCATCCGGGACTCCGAACTCCTTCGGTACATCAAAACTCATAAACTCATAATATAACTGTCTTCGAAACCTTAAGCGTGCGGACCCTATGGGTTCGAGAACTATGTAGACATGACCTAGAACTATTCTTGGTCAATAACCAATAGCGAAACCTGGATGCTCATATTGGCTCCTACATATTCTACGAAGATCTTTATCGGTCAAACTGCATAACAACATACTTTGTTCCCTTTGTCATCGGCATGTTACTTGCTCGAGATTCGATCGTCGGTATCTAATACCTAGTTCAATCTCGTTACCGGCAAGTCTCTTTATTCGTTATGTAATGCATCATTCCGTAACTAACTCATTAGCTACATTGCTTGCAACGCTTATAGTGATGTGCATTACCGAGAGGGCCTAGAGATACCTCTCCGACAATCGGAGTGACAAAACCTAATCTCGAAATACGCCAACCCAACATGTACCTTCGAAGACAGCTATAGTACTCCTTTATAATCACCCAGTTACATTGTGACGTTTGGTAGCACCCAAAGTGTTCCTCCGATAAACGGGAGTTGCATAATCTCATAGTTACAGGAACATGTATAAGTCATGAAGAAAGCAATAGCAACATACTAAACGATCAAGTGCTAGGCTAACAGAATGGGTCATGTCAATCACATTATTCTCCTAATGATGTGATCCCATTAATCAAATGACAACACATGTCTATGGTTAGGAAACATAACCATCTTTGATTAATGAGCTAGTCAAGTAGAGGCATACTAGTGACTATATGTTTGTCTATGTATTCACACATGTATCATGTTTCCGGTTAATACAATTCTAGCATGAATAATAAACATTTATCATGAAATAAGGAAATAAATAATAACTTTATTATTGCCTCTAGGGCATATTTCCTTCAGTCTCCCATCTGCACTAGAGTCAATAATCTAGTTCACATGGCCATGTGATTTAACATCAATATTCATATCTGTATATGATTAACACCCATAGTTCACATCGTCATGTGACCAACACCCAAAGGGTTTACTAGAGTCAAGAATCTAGTTCACATCGCTTATGTGATTAACACCCAAAGAGTACTAAGGTGTGATCATGTTTTGCTCATGAGAGAAGCTTAGTCAACAGGTCTGTCACATTCAGAGCCGTATGTATTTTGCAAATATTCTATGTCTACAATGCTTTGGACGGAGCTACTCTAGCTAATTGCTCCCACTTTCAATATGTATCCAGATTTGAGACTTAGAGTCATCTGGATCAGTGTAAAAGCTTGCACCGATGTAGCTCTTTACTACGGGCTCTTTTATCACCTCCATAATCGAGAAATATTTCCTTAGTCCTCACTAAGGATATTCTTGACCGCTGTCCAGTGATCTACTCTTAGATCAAAATTGTATTCCTTTGTCAAACTCAGAGCAAGGTATACAATAGGTCTGGTTCACAGCATAGCATACTTTATAGAACCTATGACTGAGGCATAGGGAATGACTTTTCATTCTCTTTCTATTTTCTGCCATGGTCGGGTCTTGAGTCTTACTCAAATTCACACCTTTGCATCACAGGCAACAACTCCTTCTTTGACTGTTCCATTTTGAACTACTTCAAAATCTTGTCAAGGTATGTACTCATTGAAAAATCTTATCAAGCGTCTTGATCTATCTCTATAGATCTTGATGCTCAATGTGTAAGCAGCTTCACCAAGGTCTTTCTTTAAAAAACTCCTTTCAAACACTCCTTTATGCTTTGCAAAGTAATTATACATTATTTTCGATCAACAATATGTCATTCACATATACTTATCAGAAATGCTGTAGTGCTCCCACTCACTTTATTGTAAATACATGCTTCTTCAAAAGTCTGTATAAAACCATATGCTTTGATCAACTCATCAAAGCGTATATTCCAACTCCGAGATGCTTGCACCAGTCCATAGATGGATCGCTGGAGCTTGCACATTTTGTTAGCACCTTTAGGATTGACAAAACCTTCTGATTGTATCATATACAATTCTTCTTTAATAAATCCATTAAGGAATGTAGTTTTGACATCCATTTTCCAAATTTCATAAAATGTGGCAATTGCTAACATGATTCGGATAGACTTTTAAGCATCGATACGAGTGAGAAAATCTCATTGTATTCAACACCTTGAACTTTTTCAAAAACCTATTTCGACAAGTCTAGCTTTGTAGATAGTGACACTACTATCAGCATCTGTCTTCCTCTTGAAGATCCATTTATACAATATGGCTTGCCGATCATCGGGCAACTCCACCAAAGTCCACACTTTGTTCTCATACATGGATCCCATCTCAGATTTCATGGCCTCAAACCATTTCCCGGAATCTGGGCTCATCATCGCTTCCTCATAGTTCGTAGGTTCATCATGGTCTAGTAACATGACTTCCAGAACAGGATTACCGTACCACTCTGGTGCGGATCTTACTCTGGAAGACCTACGAGGTTCTGTAGTAACTTAATCTGAAGTTTCATGATCATCATCATTAACTTCCTCACTAATTGGTGTAGTAGTCACAGGAATAGATTTCTGTGATGAACTACTTTCCAATAAGGGAGCAGGTACAGTTACCTCATCAAGTTCTACTTTCCTCCCACTCACTTCTTTCGAGAGAAACTCCTTCTCTAGAAAGGATCCATTCTTAGCAACGAATGTTTTGCCTTTGGATTTGTGATAGAAGGAGTACCCAACAGTTTCCTTTGGGTATTCTATGAAGACGCACTTCTCCGATTTGGGTTCGAGCTTATCAGGTTGAAAACCTTTTTCATATAAGCATCGCAACTCCAAACTTTAAGAAACGACAGCTTAGGTTTACTTCTAAACCATAGTTCATACGATGTCGTCTCAACGGATTTAGATGGTGCCCTTTTAACGTGAATGCAGCTGTCTCTAATGCATAACCCCAAAACGATAATGGTAAATCAGTAAGAGACATCATAGATCGCACCATATCCAATAAAGTGCGGTTACGACATTCAGACACACCATAACGTTGTGGTGTTCCAGGTGGCATGAGCTGTGAAACTATTCCACATTATTTTAATTGAAGACCAAACTCGTAACTCAAATATTCGTCTCCGCGATCAGATCGTACAAACTTTATTTTCTTGTTATGATGTTTTTTCCACTTCACTCTGAAATTCTTTGAACCTTTCAATTATTTCAGACTTATGTTTCATCAAGTAGATATACCCATATCTGCTCAAATCATTTTGTGAAGGTCAGAAAATAACGATACTTGCCACGAGCATCAATACTCATTGGATCGCATACATCGGTATGTATTATTTCCAATAAGTCAGTAGCTTGTTCCATTGTTCCGGAGAACGAAGTTTTTAGTCATCTTGCCCAAAAGGCATGGTTCGCAAGCATCAAATGATTCATAACCAAGTGATTCCGAAATCCATCTTTATGGAGTTTCTTCATGCGCTTTACACCGATATGACTCAAACGGCAGTGCCACAACTAAGTTGCACTATCATTATTAAATTTGCATCTTTTGGCATCAATATTATGAATATGTGTATCACTATGATCGAGATTCAACAAACTATTTTCATTGGGTGTATGACCATCAAAGGTTTTATTCATTTAAACAGAACAACAATTATTCTCTGATTTTAAATGAATAATCTTATTGCAATAAACATGATCAAATCATATTCATGCTCAACGCAAACACCAAATAACATTTATTTAGGTTCAACACTAATCTCGAAAGTATAGGGAGTGTGCGATGATGATCATATCAATCTTGGAACCACTTCCAACACACATCATCACTTCACCCTCAACTAGTTTCTGTTTATTCTATAACTCCTATTTTGAGTTACTAATCTTAGCAACCGAACAAGTATCAAATACTCAGGGGCTACTATAAACACTAGTAAGGCACACATCAATAACCTGTATATCAAATATACCCTTGTTCACTTTTCCATCCTTCTTATCCACCAAATATTCAGGGCATTTCCGCTTCCAGTGACCATTTCCTTTGCAGTGTTAACACTCAGTTTCAGGCTTTGGTCCAGCTTTGGTCTTCTTCACGGGAGTGACAACTTGTTTGCCATTCTACTTGAAGTTTCCCTTTCTTTTCCTTTGCCCTTTTCTTGAAACTAGTGGTCTTGTTAATCATCAACACTTGATGCTCTTTCTTGATTTCTACCTTCGTCGATTTCAGCATCACGAAGAGCTCGGGAATCATTTTCATCATCTCTTGCATTATAGTTCATCACGAAGTTCTACTAACTTGGTGGTGGTGACTAGAGAATTCTGTCAATCACTATCTTATCTGGAAGATTAACTCCCACTTGATTCAAGCGATTGTAGTACCCAGACAATCTGAGCACATGCTCACTAGTTGAGCGATTCTCCTCCATCTTTTAGCTATAGAACTTGTTGGAGACTTTATATCTCTCAACTCAGGTATTTGCTTGAAATATTAACTTCAACTCCTGGAACATCTCATATGGTCCATGACGTTCAAAAACGTCTTTGAAGTCCTGATTCTAAGTCATAAAGCATGGTGCACAAATTATCAAGTAGTCATCATATTGAGCTAGCCAAACGTTCATAACGTCTGCATCTGCTCCTACAATAGGTCTGTCACCTAGCGGTGCATTAAGGACATAATTCTTCTGTTCAAGAATGAGGATAAACCTCAGATCACGGATCCAATCCGCATCATTGCTACTAACATCTTTCAACTCAATTTTCTCTAGGAACATATCAAAATAAACATATGAAAAGCAACAACGCAAGCTATTGATCTACAACATAATTTGCAAAATACTACCAGGACTAAGTTCATGATAAATTTAAGTTCAATTAATCATATTACTTAAGAACTCCCACTTAGACAGACATCTCTCTAGTCATCTAAGTGATTACCTGATCCAAATCAACTAAACCATGTCCGACCATCACGTGAGATGGAGTAGTTTCAATGGTGAACATCACTATGTTGATCATATCTACTATATGATTCACGCTCAACCTTTCGGTCTCTGTGTTCCGAGGCCATATCTGCATATGCTAGGCTTGTCAAGTATAACCTGAATATTCTGCGTGTGCAAAACTGGCTTGCACCCGTTGTAGATGGACGTAGAGCTTATCACACCCGATCATCCGGGCACGACGAACTTTGGCAACGGTGCATATTCAGGGAGAACACTTCTTGATAATTTTTAGTGAGAGATCATCTTAAAATGCTACCGTCAATCAAAGCAAGATAAGATGCATAAAGGATAAACATCACATGCAATCAATATAAGTGATATGATATGGCCATCATCATCTTGTGCTTGTGATCTCCATCTCCGAAGCACCGTCGTGATCACCATCATCACCGGCGCGACACCTTGATCTCCATCGTAGCATCGTTGTCGTTTACGCCATCTATTGCTTCTACGACTATCACTACTGCTTAGTGATAAAGTAAAGCAATTACAGGGCGTTTGCATTTCATACAATAAAGCGACAACCATATGGCTCCTGCCAGTTGCCGATAACTTCGGTTACAAAACATGATCATCTCATACAATAAAATATAGCATCACGTCTTGACCATATCACATCACAACATGCCCTACAAAAACAAGTTAGACGTCCTCTACTTTGTTGTTGCAAGTTTTACGTGGCTGCTACGGGCTGAGCAAGAACCGTTCTTACCTACGCATCAAAACCACAACGATAGTTCGTCAAGTTAGTGCTGTTTTTACCTTCGCAAGGACCGGGCGTAGCCACACTCGGTTCAACTAAAGTGAGAGAGACAGACACCCGCCAGCCACCTTTAAGCACGAGTGCTCGTAACGGTGAAACCAGTCTCGCGTAAGCGTACGCGTAATGTCGGTCCGGGCCGCTTCATCTCACAATACCGCCGAACCAAAGTATGACATGCTGGTAAGCAGTATGACTTGTATCGCCCACAACTCATTTGTGTTCTACTCGTGCATATGACATCTACGCATAAAACCTGGCTCGGATGCCACTGTTGGGAAATGTAGTAATTTCAAAAAAATTCCTACGCACACGCAAGATCATGGTGATGGCATAGCAATGAGAGGGGAGAGTGTAGTCCACGTACCCTCGTAGACCGTAAGCGGAAGCGTTATGACAACGCGGTTGATGTAGTCGTACGTCTTCACGATCCGACCGATCCAAGTACCGAACGTACGGCACCTCCGAGTTCAGCACACGTTCAGCTCGATGACGATCACCGGACTCTGATCCAGCAAAGTGTCGGGGATGAGTTCTGTCAGCACGACGGCGTGGTGATGATGATGATGCTCTACCAGCGCAGGGCTTCGCCTAAACTCCGCGACAATATGACCGAGGTGGAATATGGTGGAGGGGGGCACCGCACACGGCTAAGGAACGATCCGTAGATCAACTTGTGTGTCATGGGGTGCCCCCCTGCCCCCGTATATAAAGGAGCAAGGGAGGAGGGGGCCGGCCCTAGGAGGGGGCGCGCCAAGTGTGGAGTCCTACTAGGACTCCCTAGTCCTAGTAGGATTCCACCTCCCTTGTTGGAGTAGGAGAAGGGGGAAAGAGGGGGAGAGGAGGAAGGAAAGGGGGGCCGCACCCCTTGTCCAATTTGGACCAGAGGGGGGCTGCGCGCCTCCTTCCTTTCGGCCTCTCTCCTCAATTCCCGTATGGCCCAATAAGGCCCATATACTCCCCAGCGAATTCCCGTAACTCTACGGTACTCCGAAAAATACCCGAATCACTCGGAACCTTTCCGAACTCCGAATATAGTCGTCCAATATATCGATCTTTACGTCTCGACCATTTCGAGACTCCTCGTCATGTCCCCGATCTCATCTGGGATTCTGAACTCCTTCGGTACATCAAAACTCATAAACTCATAATATAACTGTCATCAAAACCTTAAGCGTGCGGACCCTACGGGTTCGAGAACTATGTAGACATGACCTAGAACTATTCTTGGTCAATAATCAATAGCGGAACCTGGATGCCCATATTGGCTCCTACATATTCTACGAATATCTATATCGATCAAACCGCATAACAACATACTTTGTTCCCTTTGTCATCGGCATGTTACTTGCCCGAGATTCGATCATCGGTATCTAATACCTAGTTCAATCTTGTTACCGGCAAGTCTCTTTATTCGTTATGTAATGCATCATTCTGTAACTAACTCATTAGTTACATTGCTTGCAAGGCTTATAGTGATGTGCATTACCGAGAGGGCCCAGAGATACCTCTCCGACAATCGGAGTGACAAAACCTAATCTCGAAATACGCCAACACAACATGTACCTTCAGAGACACCTGTAGTACTCCTTTATAATCACCTAGTTACGTTGTGACGTTTGGTAGCACCCAAAGTGTTCCTCCGGTAAACGGGAGTTGCATAATCTCATAGTTATAGGAACATGTATAATTCATGAAGAAAGCAATAGCAACATACCAAACGATCAAGTGCTAGGCTAACGGAATGGGTCATGTCAATCACATTATTCTCCTAATGATGTGATCCCATTAATCAAATGACAACACATGTCTATGGTTAGGAAACATAACCATCTTTGATTAATGAGCTAGTCAAGTAGAGGCATACTAGTGACTATATGTTTGTCTATGTATTCACACATGTATCATGTTTCCGGTTAATACAATTCTAGCATGAATAATAAACATTTATCATGAAATAAGGAAATAAATAATAACTTTATTATTGCCTCTAGGGCATATTTCCTTCACCCACACATGTATCTGAGTTTCCTATCAATACAATTATAGCATGGATAATAAACGATTATCATGAACAAGGAAATATAATAATAACTAATTTATTATTGCCTCTAGGGCATATTTCCAACAGTCTCCCACTTGCACTAGAGTCAATAATCTAGTTCACATCGCCATGTGATTAACACTCACAGGTCACATCTCCATGTGACCAACATCCAAAGAGTTTACTAGTGTCACTAAACTAGTTCACATCACCATGTGATTAAGACTCAATGAGTTCTGGGGTTTGATCATGTTTTGCTTGTGAGAGAGGTTTTAGTCAATGGGTCTGCAACATTCAGATTCGTATGTACTTCGCAAATCTCTAGGTCATATTGTAAATGCTGCTTCCACGCTCCATTTGGAGCTATTCCAAATGGTTGCTCCACTATACGTATCCGGTTTGCTACTCAAAGTCATTCGAATAGGTGTTAATGCTTGCATCGACGTAACCCTTTACGTCGAACTCTTTATCACCTCCATAATCGAGAAACATATCCTTATTTCTCTAAGGATAATTTTGACCGCTATCTGGTGATCCACTCCTTGATCACCTTTGTACCCTCTTGCCAGATATGTAGCAAGGCACACATCAGGTGCGGTACACAGCATAGCATACTGTAGAGCCTACGTCTAAAGCATAGGGGACGACCTTCGTCCTTTCTCTCTATTCTACAATGGTCGAGCTTTAAGTCTTAACTTCATACCTCACATCTCAGGCAAGAACTCCTTCTTTGACTGATCCATCTTGAACACCTTCAAGATCACGTCAAGGTATGTGCTCATTTGAAAGTACCATTTAGCATTTTCTGATCTATCCTCATAGATCTTGATGCTCAATGTTCAAGTAGCTTAATCCAGGGTTTCTATTGAAAAACACCTTTCAAATAACCCTATATGCTTTCCAGAAATTCTACATCATTTCTGATCAACAATACGTCAACAACATATACTCATCAGAAATTCTATAGTGCTCCCACTCACTTCTTTGGAAATACAAGTTTCTCATGAACTTTGTATAAACCCAAAATCTTTGATCATCTCATCAAAGCGCACATTCCAACTCCGAGATGCTTACTCCAGTCCTTAGAAGGATCGTTGGACCCAGCATACCTTTTAGCATCCTTAGGATTGACAAAACTTTTCTGATTGTATCACATACAACCTTTCCTTACGAAAACTGGTAAGGAAACTCGTCTTGACATTCATCTGCCAGATTTCATAAATGCAGCTAATGCTAACATGATTCCGACGGACTTAAGCATCGCTACGGATGAGAAAATCTCATCGTAGTCAACTCCTTGAACTTGTGAAAAACTCTTCGCCACAAGTCGAGCTTCATAGATGGTGAAATTACCGTCCACGTCCGTCTTCTTCTTAAAGATCCATTTATCTCAATGGCTTGCCGATCATCGAGCAAGTCCACCAAAGTCAATGCTTTGTTCTGATACATGGATCCTATCTCGGATTTCATGGCTTCTAACCATTTGTCGGAATTTGGGCCCACCATCGCTTCTCCATAGCTCGTAGGTTCATTGTTGTCTAGCAACATGACCTTCAAGACAGGATTACTGTACCACTCTAAAGTAGTATGCATCCTTGTCACCCTACGAGGTACGGTAGTGACTTGATCCAAAAACTTCATGATCACTATCATAAGCTTCTACTTCAATTGGTGTAGGCGCCACAGGAACAACTTCCTGTGCCCTGCTACATACTTGTTGAAGTGACGGTTCAATAACCTCATCAAGTCTCCACCATCCTCCCACTCAATTTTCGAGACAAACCTTTCCTCGAGAAAGGACCCGATTCAAGAAACAATCCCTATTGCTTTCGGATATGAATTAGGAGGTATACCCAATTGTTTTGGGTGTCCTATGAAGATGCATTTTATCCGCTTTGGGTTCGAGCTTATCAACCTGAAACTTTTTCACATAAGCGTCGCAGCCCCAAACTTTTAAGAAACGACAACTTAGGTTTCTCCAAACCATAGTTCAAACGGTGTCGTCTCAACGGAATTACGTGGTGCCCTATTATAAAGTGAATGCGGTTGTCTCTAATGCCTAACCCTTGAACGATAGTGGTAATTTGATAAGAGACATCATGGTATGCACCATATCCAATAGGGTGCAACTATGAAGTTCGGACACACCATCACACTATGGTGTTCCAGGCGGTATTAATTGTGAAACAATTTCCACAATGTCTTAATTGCGTGCCAAAGCTCGTAACTCAGATACTCATCTCTATGATCATATCATAGACATTTTATCCTCTTGTCACGATGATCTTCAACTTCACTCTGAAATTACTTGAACCATTCAATAATTCAGACTTGTGTTTCATCAAGTAAATATACTTAGTATCTACTCAAATCATATGTGAAGTAAGAACATAACGATATCCACTGCGTGCCTTAGCACTTATTGGACTGCACACATCAAAATGTATTACTTCCAACAAGTTGCTATCTTGTTCCATCTTACTAAAAATGAGGCTTTTCAGTCATCTTGCCCATGTGGTATGATTTGCATATCTCAAGTGATTCAAAATCAAGTGAGTCCAAACGATCCATCTACATGGAGTTTCTTCATGCGTATACACCAATAGACATGGTTCGCATGTCTCAAACTTTTCAAAAATGAGTGAGTCGAAAGATCCATCAACATGGAGCTTCTTCATGCGTTTTACACCAATATGACTTACATGGCAGTGCCACAAGTAAGTGGTACTATCATTACTATCTTATATCTTTTGGCATGAAAATGTGTATCACTACGATCGAGATTGGAAACACTTCCAACACATATCGTCAGCTCTCCTTTAGCTAGTCTCCGTTTATTCTGTAGCTCTTTTATTTCGAGTTACTAACACTTAGCAACCGAACCGGTATCTTAATACCCTGGTGCTACTAGGAGTACTAGTAAAGTACACCTGGACATAATGTATATCCGATATACTTCTATCGACCTTGCCAGCCTTCTCATCTACCAAGTATCTAGGGTAATGCTGCTCCAGTGGCTGTTCCCCTTATTACAGAAGCACTTAGTCTCGGGTTTGGGTTCAACCTTGGGTTTCTTCACTACAGCAGCAACTGATTTGCCGTTTCATGAAGTATCCCTTCTTGCCCTTGCCCTTCTTGAAACTAGTGGTTTCACCAACCATCAACAATTGATGCTCCTTCTTGATTTCTACTTTCGCGTGTCAAACATCGCGAATACCTCAAGGATCATCATATGTATCCCTGATATGTTATAGTTCATCACGAAGCTCTAGCAGCTTGGTGGCAATGACTTTGGAGAAACATCACTATCTCATCTGGAAGATCAACTCCCACTCGATTCAAGTGATTGTTGCACTCGGACAATCTGAGCACAAGCTCATCGATTGAGCTTTCTCCCTTAGTTTGCAGGCTAAGAAAATCGTAGGAGGTCTCATACCTCTTGATATGGGCACGAGCCTGAAACCCCAATTTCAGCCCTCGAAACATCTCATATGTTCCGTGATGTTTCGAAAACGTCTTTGGTGCCTCTACTCTAAACCATTTAACTGAACTATCACATAGTTATCAACACGTGTATGTCCGATGTTCGCAACATCCACAGACGACGTTTGGGGTTCTGCACACTGAGCGGTGCATTAAGGACATAAGCTTTCTACTAGTCGCATAATCGCTACTATCAACTTTCAACTATATTTTCTCTAGGAACATATCTAAACAGTGGAAGTAAAGCGCGAGCTTACGACATAATTTGCAAAGATCTTTTGACTATGTTCAGGATAATTAAGTTCATCTTATGAACTCCCACTCAGATAGACATCCCTCTAGTCATCTAAGTGATTACATGATCCGAGTCAACTAGGCCGTGTCCGATCATCACGCGAGACGGACTAGCCATCATCGGTGAACATCTTCATGTTGATCATATCTACTATACGACTCATGCTCGACCTTTCGGTCTCTTGTGTTCCGAGGCCATGTCTGTACATGCTAGGCTCGTCAAGTTAACCTAAGTGTTTTGCGTGTGTAAATCTGGCTTACACCCGTTGTATGTGAACGTAAGAATCTATCACACCCGATCATCACATGGTGCTTCGAAACAACGAACTTTCGCAACGGTGCATAGTTAGGGGGAACACTTTCTTGAAATTTTAATGATGGATCATCTTATTTACTACCGTCGTTCTAAGCAAATAAGATGCATAAACATGATAAACATCACATGCAATCAAATAGTGACATGATATGGCCAATATCATTTTGCTCCTTTTGATCTCCATCTTCGGGGCTCCATGATCATCGTCGTCACCGGCATGACACCATGATCTCCATCATCATGATCTCCACCATCGTGTCTCCATGAAGTTGTCTCGCCAACTTATTACTTCTACTACTATGGCTACCGGTTAGCAATAAAGTAAAGTAATTACATGGTGTTGTTCAATGACAGCAGGTTAAACAATAGATAAAGACAACTCCTATGGCTCCTGCCGGTTGTCATACTCATCGACATGCAAGTCATGATTCCTATACAAGAACATGATCAATCTCATACATCACATATCATTCATCACATTCTTCATGGCCATATCACATCACATAGCATACCCTGCAAAAACAAGTTAGACGTCCTCTAATTGTTGTTTGCATGTTTTACGTGGCTGCTATGGGTTTCTAGCAAGAATGTTTCTTACCTACGCAAAACCACAACGTGATATGCCAATTGCTATTTACCCTTCATAAGGACCCTTTTCATCGAATCCGTTCCTACTGAAGTGGGAGAGACTGGCACCCGCTAGCCACCTTATGCACCAAGTGCATGTCAGTCGGTGGAACCTGTCTCACGTAAGTGTACGTGTAAGGTCGGTCCGGGCCGCTTCATCCCACAATACCGTCGAAACAAGATTGGACTAGTAACGGTAAGCATATTGAACAAAATCAACACCCACAACAACTTGTGTTCTACTCGTGCATAGAAACTACGCATAGACCTAGCTCATGATGCCACTGTTGGGGAACGTAGCAGAAATTCAAAATTTTCCTACGTGTCACCAAGATCTATCTATGGAGAAACCAGCAACGAGGGGAAGGAGAGTGCATCTACATACCCTTGTAGATCGCTAAGCGGAAGCGTTCAAGAGAACGGGGTTGAAGGAGTCGTACTCGTCGTGATCCAAATCACCGGAGATCCTAGTGCCGAACGGACGGCACCTCCGCGTTCAACACACGTACATCCCGGTGAAGTCTCCCATGCCTTGATCCAGCAAGGAGAGAGGGAGAGGTTGAGGAAGACTCCATCCAGCAGCAGCACGACGGCGTGGTGGTGGTGGAGGAGCATCGCAATCCTGCAGGGCTTCGCCAAGCACCGCGGGAGAGGAGGAGGACTTGGGAGAGGGGGAGGGCTGCGCCAGAACTTTGGTAAAGCTCCCATGCGCCTCCCCACTATATATAGGGGTGGAGGGGGCTGGTTCCTTGCCCTCCAAGTCCATTGGGGTGTTGGCAAAGGTGGGAGGAAAGAAATCCCATCATTTCCTTCCCCACCGATTGTTATCCCCCCTTTTTAGGGATCTTGATCTTATCCCTTCGGGATATGATCTTATTCCTTCTAAGGGGGAATCTTGGTGCGCCTTGACCAGGGGTGTGGGGCCTTGCCCCCACTACCCACGTTCATGTGGGTCCCCCCATGCAGGTGGTCCCCACTCCGGAACCTTCTAGAACCTTCCCGGTACAATACCAAAAATTCCCGAACATTTTCCGGTGGCCAAAATAGGACTTCCCATATATAAATCTTTACCTCCGGACCATTCCGGAACTCCTCGTGACATCCGGGATCTCATCCGGTACTCCGAACAACATTCGGCAACCACATACAAACTTCCTTTATAAGCCTAGTGTCATCGAACCTTAAGTGTGTAGACCCTACGGGTTCAGGAACTATGCAGACATGACCGAGACATTCTACGGTCAATAACCAACAGCGGGATCTGGATACCCATGTTGGCTCCCACATGTTCCACGATGATCTCATCGGATGAACCACGATGTCAAGGACTCAATCGACCCCGTATACAATTCCCTTTGTCTAACGGTATTGTACTTGCCCGAGATTCGATCGTCGGTATACCGATACCTTGTTCAATCTCGTTACCGGCAAGTCTCTTTACTCGTTCCGTAACACATCATCCCGCGATCAACTCTTTGATCACATTGTGCACATTATGATGATGTCCTACCGAGTGGGCGCAGAGATACCTCTCCGTCACACGGAGTGACAAATCCCAGTCTCGATTCGTGCCAACCCAACAGACACTTTCGGAGATACTTGTAGTGCACCTTTATAGCCACCTAGTTACGTTGTGACGTTTGGTACACCCAAAGCATTCCTACGGTATCCGGGAGTTGCACAATCTCATGGTCTAAGGAAAAGATACTTGACATTAGAAAAGCTTTAGCATACGAACTACACGATCTCTGTGCTAGGCTTAGGATTGGGTCCTTTCCATCACATCATTCTCCTAATGATGTGATCCCGTTATCAACGACATCCAATGTCCATGGTGACCGTAATGAGTGGATTCTGAATTCCAATGCACGTATCATGCTTTCGCTTCAAACACAATGATCGTCACTGTATATATCATGAGAGAAATATGAAACATGCATGAATGTGCTGGGGGCTTACTTTTAGAGGACCTGGAGATAGTTTGTGTGCGTATGTGAAAGGGGCGTGGGGGGGTATGCGATGGAGAGAGAGATGCTCTTCGTTTCTATTTATTATGACTAACTTTATATATAGGATAAAATATACAAATTCACAGTGCGGAATAAATATCATTGTGGGCACCATGTAATGTAAATTAGCGTTCATACTCCTCCATATAACTTTGTAATGTTGTATATATGTAGAAATTCTAAAATATTTTTTTGGCCACACTTTATTCAAAAGGAATGTTGTATGCGAAATAAACGTGAAGAGAGGCCTTTTTAGATCAATGGGGTACGTGATGTAACATGTGTGAATGTGTAGTTGATGCATTTGGCAGGGCCTAGAGAGGTATGTTTGTGTATTACATATTCGAGAGAGGCATGGATAGAGGGGCCGGCGGGGGAGGGGGCGTGGGAGAGATAACACGAGAAATGAGAGTGGTCTAGAGAGATAGATAGATAGATAGATAGATAGAGAGAGAGAGAAACGAATATGACGTCATGGCGAGATATTCCCTTGAGTGTGTATATGCAAGGGGGGAGGGGATAAAGGCACGAGGAGAATATTTTGTGTGTGTGTGTGTGTGTGGTGTCTGTGTTGGTATGTGTGGGTGTGAGAAGATAACGAGATGTGGGGGCAGAGGGTGTGTCACTGCGTGAGGTCCGGTGGGTCGAGGTGAGGCCCTTCGTTCGGTTCCGTCCTATGCCACATTGGTCAGCCCGTGACGCATTTAGGGAGACCCATGGATGACTACTCGTACAAGACAAAGATAGCATAATTGTGAAGGACTCTGTATCCACTGACAAAGCCGGCTAGGATTTGTAATGCTAGGTTCTCGGACTATGGTAACCCCTTTATCTCTGATATTACTATTCATCCAACCTAACTTTAAGGGGCATCCTACCGAATGCTCTGCTAGAATCGTACTCGTCGATTAGCAAGAGAGGTGTGAGACAATGCGTGAGAGACATGCCTAAAGATAATGTGCGTATAGGAGACACGTAGGCATGCCTATGTATATAGAAAGGGTCAATGGGGATTGTGTGTGTGTATGCTTGCGAGAGGAAGAGTGCTTGCAATAAAGGTTAGTAAAAATAGTCATAAATGGTTACGAGAGGGAGGGAGGGTTATATCAAGAGCATGTGTGCGAGAAAGACACCTCGGGAGAGGGTGTGTGAGCATGTGCGAGAGACCACCGATGGAGAGTGAAACTACACGTAAAAGACTGCTGTACACATTGATTAAAAATATAAATTGTATCCAAATATTAGGATGGGATCATGATATTTGCAATCCGCGTAAGGAACGGTCATTGATCCATCAGACATCTAGATTCTATCAAATTTGAGAATGTCTATGTTATTATTGGACACAATTGATCCACATAGTTGGTATTTTGAACTCCAGACAATGCATCACTTTAGCAATCGAATATAAACGTGAGCATAGTTCATGTTGTGTGTGTAAATCACATTATACACACGAAAGTTACACAATGAACATTATGAATAGCTACCTATGAACTAGCATACATTTGAATTCAACTTAAGGTGGTTTAAAAAAAATCAAATTCAACATGAAGTCCATTCAAATTCTTGAATTTGATATCATGGCATTTGTAAATCATACCTAAATTATGGGGGCACCAATCTTTACTCTGATTTTGTACATAATAGCATATGTAGTCATGTACAAAATAGATTCAAATTTAGCTCCTCCATTCCAAAATAATCATAGTTATAGGATTTTCAAGTATCAAAAATTCAAAAAGAAGCGGATAATTTAATGAGGTTTTCAAACATACAAGGTCAAATTTAACATTGTCGATTTAGGTCAATCCTCAAAGTTTAAGAGTACTCTAAACGTGAATGCTTGTGTTTCAAAATTTCTAATGAAGCGCCAAAAGAGCCTCTACTTGCCCGAAACCGCGTGAGACCAATGTTTGGTAGTACAAAGAAATTACTTTTCTATAATAACTCTGACCCGTGAAACCTACCGGTCCGACGTCCAAAGGTCTAAACCGGGGTAGATTTGTAGCTTCATCTAGACGCCACGCAACCGCCTCCGAAAACATTCATACACAATGGCCGCCTAATCAAAGATGCACGCGGCTGAAATCGCTCCCGCCCACTATTTGGGACACTTGGGATTACCATCCTACCCCCAACCCGCAGTAGGTGTGAGTTTTAAGATGGGGGCAAAGTTTGTACTTTCCCCAAATTTCAAACAAGCGCGTCCCATCTTCTGTTCAAAAAAGCCAAAAACAAGCGCGTCCCAGACCGAAACATGGTTCTCCCCCTGCCCCCGCCCACCCGTCCAATTCCCCATTCGTACTCCGTGGGTGCAAAAACTACCTCTCCACCAGCCGTGAAACCCTGACGTCCTCCGTCCGCCACCCCATCCGACCCATCAACCGCCGCCCTCCTCAATCACGCTGGAGCCGATACACCAACGTCGTCGTCCACCGCAACCTCAACCGCAACACCCTCCACAGCTAGTAGTTGAAGCCGAGGCCGAGCTGTCCATACCCAGCCAGTTCAACCACGCCGTCCTGCGCCACACCACTGCCGCTCCAACTTCGCCACCGTCCACCGCACTGGAGCTATTCCTGCTACGCCGTCCTTTGCTGCCTCGGATCTGCTTCCCCTCCGCGAATATACGGCCATGGAAACACAGTCAACAATTTGGCCATGGGTTTGTCCAAGGATCCACGGTTCTCCAAAACATCGGTTCCCCCGGGAGAAAAAAGAAGATTGCCACGACATATGGAGACCACACTGGCAACCGATAAGGGTATTCCTCTTCCCTTATTCATGCAAATCTTACGTGTCTGCTTGCACGTTATTCATCCCACAGAAGACACTAGTTGACCACTTCTTGTTGATACTAGATGTTCCTAGTAACTCGCGATGCACAAGGTTTCTCCTCATATACTATTTCACCTTAGCTAGAGGTCCGTCGCCCCCCTGAATTTCAATTCCTGGTCAGTTGATTCCCAATTAACGGAAGCATTCCCCGGCATAACAGGTGCTAGTCCGCCTATTACGCCGGGGAAGCAGCGCCTCGGTGTTTATCTTAGGGGCGTGTGGGGCCTAGAGCTACTAGCGCCCGATCTGGAGGTCGACCGGGATTAAAGGGATGGCCTGGGGGCGCTGCCAAGCACGGCGGTGGTGTGAGGTCGAGGGGAGGGCGGGGCGGCGGAGGCAGGGGTCTGGGCCGGTGGTCGCTGGCGGTTTAAGAAAGATCATCAATAGTGACTGGTAGGAGGTAGACGAAGGCCATCTGCCCGTTCCTTATAGATTAGACGGTTCATTAAAAAAATCGACTGACTTATTTATTACCAGTCGACTGTTATCTTGATTTGACCACATGTGGTGGTGTGCTGGAGGAGTACCTGCATTTCCTATGCTCATATATTACAAAATCATACGGAGTAGAATCTAATTTTGTTTGCCATGCAATGTTGTAGAGCTATCATATGTCTCGTGTCATTTATTTTTCAGCCACCTACTATCTGCTACTTTTACAGTGCACTAGTTTTGCACACACTTCATCCATACTCTCACTATTGTGTTTTTATGCAAGGGTATTTCAGAGTCTGCCTCGAGAGAAGTAGAAAAGGAAAGAGAGAAGTTGCTCCAGCTTGCTACGCGGGTAGGCACGACACATTACAGCGCTATAAAGGGTGCGGTGAATGTGGCTATGGAGTTGATGACCTCGCTCGCAATGAACCACCATCCCAGGTGCTTGCTTTAACTTCGCGGTGTCATATGTGGTTGCATGTTCCATATGGTGTCTAGCTTGTATTCGAAAGGCCAAAGTCAGTCTTTATTAAGATAAGGAAAGATATTTTTTACATGAACCACCATCCCGTGAGTACCAGAAGACAAATAGCTAGTCAGGGCACTGGCCGAGCCAGTGACAAGCCCAGCAAAGACAGGCATCACCTGGAAGCCAACTAAAAAGCCACGATGGTGGCAAAGCAGCCCGCCTCCCACCAGGCTCCCAGGTTCTACATGATCATGCTCACCACTCTAGCCGGATGTCTAGCTTGTATTGCTTCCAATTTGGTTAAATTGCATCTACTTAGCTTACACATTATACCTTTGAATAAGACATGCCTTTCTATTTTTGGTACATACTAGTACATTTGTGTATTAACCATGTTCTTACGTCAAACTAATGTTCTTGTGTATCCCTCATCAGTCACTTATGATGAGGAAGTCAGGCAAGTGGACTACTCCTCATTTAAAGAATGCAGCGTGAGCCTCCCGACATGATTCTCAAGAAATAACAAGGCTAGATGAAGATAGTGAACATAGCTGTGTAGTTGATTACCGCATTTACCCTACACTAGCATCGCAGGTGCTTGCTCTAACTTGGCAGTGTGATATGTGGTTGCATGTTGCATATGCTATCTAGATTGTAATTCTTCCAATGTGGTTAAACTGCATGTGATATTCTGCTTAGCTTATACATTATACCTGTTAATGTGACATGCCTTCCTGTATTTAGTACATAGTACATCTGTCTATTAAGCATGTCCTTACATAAAACTATTGTTTTTTTGTATCCAGCATCAATCAATATGACGAGACACCTTTAGTATATGCAGTGCGATATTAGTTGCATCTTTCATATGATTTATAGCATGCGCTGCTTCTAATTTGTTGAAATTCCATTTATGATGGGACGCTTTTAACTTGGCAGAGTCATATTGGTTGCATCTTTCATGTGGTGTCTAGCTTGCATTGCTTCTTATTTGTTGGAATGGTTTCTGCTTAGTTTACACAAATAGTTGTGAACATGCCATGCCATCCTGTTTTTCGTACATATTCCATCCTGGTATCATGTGTTTGCCTTACATCAAAGTAGTGATTGTCAGTATCATGCATGAATGAGTTCTGAAGAGAGAATTTTATTGCTTTTTCTTGTCGGTTTTACTTGACAATTCAAAATCAATAAAGCGGAAGGAAGTTAGCAAGGCAGCGGATAAAGGTGCTCCTTCCAAACGGAGGGCCTCTATAGTTTCTACTTGTCCATCCCCCAAGATGATTTCCAAGACAACACATGCATAGACACTCAACGTAGCTGTGTTTATGATGAGCACGTCTTCCCTAGTGCACCATCACCGGGGCTCCCTCTAACTTGGCACTATTATATGTGTCTGCATGTTATGTGTGATGTCTAGCTTGTATTGCTTCTAATTTTATTGAATTCCATCTTCTTACCTTACACATTATACTTGAATAAGACACGTGTTCCTGTTTCTAGAACACACAATATTTGTCTATTACACCATGTTCTTACATCAAATTACTCCTGTTGTGTAACCTGCAACAATCACTTATCATAAGACATGTTTGACTTTGGAGTGTGATATAGGTTACATCTCCATTCTTTTCTAGCTTGTACTACTAATTTGTTGAAATGACACTAATGACGAGACAATTTTAACTTGGTAGAGTGATATTTGTTGCATCTTTCATATGGTGTCTAGCTTTCATTGCTTCTAATTTGTTGAAATGCCTTCTCCTTAGTTTACACATCATAAGCTGTGAATATGCAATGCTGTGAATATGCAATGGCACTAATGACGAGAGACCTCTAACTTGGCAGTGTGATGTTGTTTGCATCTTGCATATGATTTATTTCTTGTACTTCTTCACATTTGTTTAAACGCCATTTATGATGAGCCACTGTTAACTTGGCAAAGTGATATTTGTAGCATCTTTCATATGGTGTCTACCTTCCATTGCATTGCTTCTAATTTAGTGAGATGTCTTCTACTTAGTTTACACAACATAGTTCTGGTTATCTCTTCCGTCCTGTTTTTCATACATATTACATCCTCCTATCATGTGGTTGTCTAACATCAAAGTTCAGTTCGTCTGTATCACGCATCAATTTGTTCTGAATAACTAAATTGTTATTTGTTTTCCTTGGCGGCTTGACTTAACATGGCACAAAGAAAGAGGAAGAAACATAGAATGGCAGGGAATGGGAAGCGGAAGAATCCTGCAGATTCTGTTGGTACTGATGGTGCAATAGAAGGTCAAAGTCCAGCAGAAAATTCTACAAACAGGGTATCCCATGCTACACGAGCTGCAGAAAAAGCCAAACAGAAACAAATAGCTGCCACCAAACAAGTAGAGAAAGCCCTAGTTCTTGCAAAACCTTCCATAGTACTACCAGCTGCACAAGTTACTCGTGTGTCAACTGAGCTAGCAGCATGTTCCCAAGCTCCCCTGCCACCTGACACTACTTCCCAAGCACTCTTGACACAAGACAATTTGGCAAGATCAGATGAACCTTGTGAGCTTCAACAACAAGAAGGTAGTTGCTGGAGTCAAGTTACAGTTGCATGCTTCTTTATATGTAGTCTCACAGTTTGATGTACACTAACACTTCCTATATTCGTTGTTGGACTAGCACCTAGACGCAAGAGGAAACAAACATTAGGGATAATGCTTGATAGGTTAACTAAATCTAGAGGAGAAAGAATGGAGATCTGTTTTGAGGCAGGTTTAAAAAGGCCATGTGATGCTACAGAGTCAGCCAAGTTAGTATCAAAGGCAGCGGTTGCCGTTAGGTGTCATGTACGTATGCTCCCAACATGGATTCAGTACAGGAATGACAAAGACGAAACCCAGTTCAACACCTTCCTCGCCATTTATCTGTAAGTATGGTTATGTATGGAAAGTAGAAATATCGTTATGCTCTGTGTCGGTGTCAAAACCCGCGGATCTCGGGTAGGGGGTCCCAAACTATGCGTCTAAGGCTAATGGTAACAGGAGGCGGGGGACATGATGTTTACCCAGGTTCGAGCCCTCTCGATGGAGGTAATACCCTACTTCCTCCTTGATTGATCTTGATGATGTGAGTATTACAAGAGTTGATCTACCACGAGATCGTAGAGGCTAAACCCTAGAAGCTAGCCTACGATTATGATTGTTATTGTCCTATGGACTAAACCCTCCGGTTTATATAGACACCGGAGGGGTCTAGGGTTACATCATATCGGTTACAGAGAAGGGAATCTACACATACGAATTGCCAAGCTTGCCTTCCATGCAAAGGAGAGTCCCATCTGGACACGGGACGAAGTCTTCAATCTTGTATCTTCATAGTCCAATAGTCCGGCATAAGCATATAGTCCGGCTATCCGAGGACCCCCTAATCCAGGACTCCCTCAGTAGCCCCTGAACCAAGCTTTCAATGACGATGAGTCCGGCACGCAGATTGTCTTCGACATGGCAAGGCGGGTTCCATCTCCGGATACTTCATAGAAGATCTTGAATACGAGGATCGTGTCCAACTCTGTAAAATAATTTCAACTTACCACCGTAGAGAGCATAATATTCCACAAATCTAATCTGCTGGCAACTCTTCTGGCATGACATCACGTCGTGGCCCGGTTTACTACGAACTATTTTTCCCAGCCTGCCACTACACGTATCACGAGGCAGTTTTATTGGCACATCTTGTCGAAGCAGAGATTGTGTTCCCCTTATTACGAGATTCTCACCAATACGGGTGTGGGTAACCCAACCGCGCCTGTTAGTATGATACCTTGATTTTAGATAAGTTCCAAACAGTCACGCGGAGGACGCTTGATATTCACCCCCTTTATAAAGGGACCAAGGCCCGTCCTTTTCTTCCCACGCCCGATCCTTCCCCCACCTCGAGTTCCAACACCCAAACCTCAAGCTTAAGTGCTTTCAGACCTTCAATCATGTCCGGATCCAACATTCAAGGTCGGTGGATGGCTTCCTCTGTCACAGAGGAGGACATCAAGAAGCTCAGGGAGGCCAGGTATCTGACCGCCAAAATCCTACACAGGCTGCCTGCTCAAGGGCAGGTCATCCCCACTCCCGAACCCAACGAGAGCGTTGTATTTGTTTCCCACTTCCTCCGAAGCTTAGGCTTTAGTCTTGATCCCTTTGTTAAAGGGCTCATGTTCTATTACGGGCTAGATTTTCACGATCTAGCTCCGAATTCCATCCTTCACATCTCGTCATTTATTGTCGTGTGCGAATCCTTCCTCCACATCACCCCACACTTCGGCCTATGGCTCAAGACCTTCAATATAAAGCCGAAGGTGATCGACGGGCGACACATGGAGTGCGGAGGCGCTATAATAAGCAAAGGCGCTGATGCCTTATGTCTAGAGG